>NC_091979.1:108149364-108449364 GCF_044704955.1 Pristiophorus japonicus | reverse complement strand
CATATCGAGCATGCAGACGATGTGGCCCGTCCATCGGAGCTGATCAAGTGTGGTCAATGCTTCGAAGCTGGGGATGTTGGCCTGAGCGAGAACACCGACATTGATGTACCTATCCTGCCAATGGATTTACAGGATCTTGCGGAGGCAGCGTTGGAGATACTTCTCCAGTGCTTTGAGGTGCCTGCTGTACATGACCCATGTCTCTGAAGCATATAGGAGGGTGGGTATCACTACTGCTCTGAAGACCAGGAACTTGGTGCCGGGTTTGAGGTCCAGATCTTCAAACATTCTCTTCCAAAGGGGACCAAAGGCTGCACTGCCACACATAAGGCGGTGTTGGACTTCGTCATCAATGCCTGCGCTTGTTGACAGTAGGCTCCAGAGGTATGGAAAATGGTCCACATTGTCCAAAGCCTCTTCATGGATTTTGATAATCGGGGGGCAGTACTGTGTGGCGGGGGCAGGTTGCTAGAGGACCTTTATCTTATGGATGTTTAGTTTAAGTCCCATACTCTCGTACACTTTGGTGAAGGTGTTGACGATGATTTTGAGTGCGGACTCAGAGTGCACAGACGCATCGTCTGCATACTGTAATTCAATGACAGAGGACCTTAGACCTGGACTGAAGGTGATGGAGGTTGAAAAATTTCCCATTTGTTCTGTAGATTAGCTCCACTCCAGTGGGGAGCTTACTGAGGGTGAGATGGAGCATTGCAGCAAGGAAGATCGAGAAGAGTGTTGGTGCGATGACACAGCCTTGCTTGACCGCAGTCCGTATATGAATTGGGTCTGTGGTGGATCCGTTGGTCAGGATCACGGCTTTCAGGTCACCATGAAACAGGTGGAGGATGGTGACAAACTTTTGAAGGCAGCTAAATTTGAGGAGGACATTCCATAATCCCTCATGGTTGACAGTGTCGAAGGAGTTTGTGAGGTCAAAGAGTGCCATGTACAGAGGATGGTGCTGTTCCCTGTATTTCTCTTGAATTTGACGCGCGGTGAAGATCATGTCTATTGTGCCCCTTAGTGGGTGGAATCCACATTACGACTCTGGGAGGAGCTCTTCAGCCACTGGGAGAAGGCAACTGAGGAGGATTCTTGCGATGACTTTCCATGTGGCAGACAGTAGGGAAACTTCTCTGTAATTACCGCAATCGGAATGGTCACTTTTCTTGAAGATGGTCACAATTATGGCGTCTCTGAGATCCCCAGCACGCTCTCCTCCTTCCAAATAAGAGAAATGAGATCATGTATTCGCACCAGTAGTGCTTCTCCACCATGTTTTAGTGCTTCGGCGGGGAATCCATCTGCTTCTGAGGCCTTGTTGTTCTTCAGTTGTTGGATGGCCTTTTCAACCTCATGCCGGGCTGGGGTTGTGCTGAGATGGTGGCGGGTTGCATGCTGCGGGATGGAGTTGAGGACACTCACGTCGAAGGCAGAGTCTTGGTTAAAGAGATTTTCGAAGTGCTCCTTCCAGCGGGCATTGACTACCTCTCTGCCCTTGATGAGTACCTCTCTGTTCTTGGCCCGCAGTGGACTAGGACCTTGCATGCTTGGGTCGAAGGTGGTCTTGACTGCGCTAAAGAATCCACGCACATCGTGGTTGTTGGCTAGTTGCTGGATCTCCTGTACTTTCTCTGGCCACCATCTGTTCTTTCAGTCGTGAGTTTTTTGTTGGACCTTGGCCTTCAGACGTCTATAGAGCTGCTTTCTTGCTCTCGGGTTGTATTGCTGTTTCCAGTTCAAGAATGCTTTGCGCTTGCAGCTTATTACCTCCTGGATCTCCTGGTCGTTCTCGTCGAACCAGTCTTGATGTTTCGTGATCGAGTGACCAAGTGTCTCTTCACAGGTGCTAATTATGGAGGCCTTAAGGGCAGTCCAGGCACTATGGACACTCGTTGTCTCTGGATCACTGGGAGTCATTAGATTGGTTGTGAGACGCTGGCTGAATAGGGCTTTCTTAGCAGGGTCTTTGAGTGCTCGAGCGTTGATTTTCCTGCGGTATAGTTTCTGTTGCTGCCTCTGTGTTGGGGCTACATTGATGGAGATGACAGAGCGGATTAGGCAGTGGTCCATCCAGCAGTCATCGGCTCCTGTCATGGCGCGGGTGTTGCGGACATCCTTGCGGTCCCTCGCTCGGACGATGTCGTACTCGAGCAGATGCCAGTGCTTGGAGCGAGGGTGTTGCCATGAAGCCTTGTACTTGTCTCTCTGATGGAACAGGTGTTGGTTATGACAAGGCCATGTTCTAAGCATTTTGTCAGGAGGAGGATACCGTTGGAGTTGGTTTTCCCCAGCCCCTCTCTGCCGATCACATCTCCGCAGAGGACTTCCAAGCAGGAATCCTACAGAAAAAAAATGGCACACGCTGTGGAGTTCAAACTTCACAGCATGCAGGGAAACCCGGACTTACGGCTTTCCCGACCGAAACTCCTCCCCCCCCCGCTTACAAAACGCGCCCGTCATTATTGGGGCCAAAGATTGGTAAATTGTCTTGGAAACTGACTGCACTGAAAGTTCTGAACAAAGATAGTTAGAAAATAAGTTTCACCCACATTGAATTTCAGAATGCCAGTATCCACCTTCAGAATATGGGTTTGAATCATAAGTAGTGTGTCTTGTGCCAGCTGTAAAGATCTTGCATGAAATGGGGCAATCTTGGCCTATTTCCTCATGGGTAGGGCTACTCTGCACTGATCATCAGTTTAGTGTCAATCTCACTTTTGCTGCCAGTTACACTATACATACCATTGCAGTATGAGGAACGGTTGGGTGTGAGCTGAAGATCTAGAGTTATATGGTCTGCTCACACCACTTGGGGGTTAGGCGCCTTGTACATGCAGGTTTTTATAGTTTCAAAATAATTTTATCCATATTTGGATGGCATGGACATTTGTTGGGATTCTGTTCAACAGGACATTTAGAAAATTCTGTAATTTTTGTGTACCATAGCAAGTGTCACATTGAGAGTAGCTAAGGTGCAGCACAAGTCGTATAGAACCACCTCTACCAGGTGGTCTTGTTACTATGCTATTTACAATATACATTAATGATTTAGATGAAGGAATTGAATGTACTATTTCCAAGTTTGCAGATGACACTAAGCTGGGTGGCAGTGTGAGCTGTGAGGAGGACGCTAAGAGGCTGCAGGGTGACTTGGACAGGTTAGGTGAGTGGGCAAATACATGGCAGATGCGGTATAATGTGGATAAATGTGAGGTTATCCACTTTGGTGGTAAAAACAGGAAGGCAGATTATTATCTGAATGGTGACAGATTGGTAAAGCAACGAGACCTGGGTGTCATGGTACATCAGTCATTGAAGGTTGGCATGCAGGTACAGCAGGCGGTGAAGAAGGCAAATGGCATGTTGACCTTCATAATGAGAGGATTCAAGTATAGGAGCAGGGAGATCTTACTACAGTTGTACAGGGCCTTGGTAAGGCCACCACCTTGAATGGTCTCCTAATCTGAGGAAGGACATTCTTGCTATTGTGTACGGCAATGCAGTGTGTGTGCTCAGCTGAGCAACGCGCCCAGAGAGGTACCACTAAGTTTGTGGTCCTGGCCCTCCAGACTATGGTCGAGGATCCATGTCGACTATGCGGGCCCGTTTCTCGGTACAATGTTCCTGGTGGTGGTGGTGGATGCTTTTTCAAAATGGATTGAATGTGAAATAATGTCGGGAAGCACCGCCACCGCCAATATTGAAAGTCTTAGGGCCATGTTTGCCATCCACGGCCTGCCTGACATGCTGGTCAGTGACAATGGGCCATGTTCCACCAGTGCCGAATTTAAAGAATTCATGACCCGCAATGGGATCAAACATGTCACCTCGGCCCCGTTTAAACCAGCCTCCAATGGGCAAGCAGAGCGGGCAGTACAAACAATGAAACAGAGCCTCAAACGAGTCACAGAAGGCTCACTCCAAACCCGCCTGTCCCGAGTACTGCTCAGCTACCGCACGAGACCCCACTCGCTCACAGGGGTGCCCCCGGCTGAGCTACTCATGAAAAGGACACTTAAAACCAGACTCTCGCTGGTTCACCCCAACCTGCATGATCAGGTAGAGAGCAGGCGGCAGCAACAAAATGTAAATGATGGTCGTGCTACTGTGTCACGGGAAATTGATCTGAATGACCCTGTGTATGTACTGAACTATGGATGTTGTCCCAAGTGGATTGCAGGCATGGTGATAGCTAAAGAAGGGAGTAGGGTGTTTGTAGTCAAACTCGACAATGGACAAATTTGCAGAAAGCACTTGGACCAAACGAGGCTGTGGTTCACAGACTGCCCTGAACAACCCACAGCAGACACCACCTTTTGAGAGCCCACCCAAAGGATCAACGACACCACCCCGGACCAGGAAATCGAACCCATCACGCCCAACAGCCCAGCAAGGCCAGGCTCACCCAACAGCCCTGCACTGCCAACAACACGCCAGCCCAGCGAGGGCACAGCCAACACACCAGAACAGACATTTGTACCGAGGCGGTCCACCATGGAAAGAAAGGCTCCCAATCGCCTCACCTTGTAAATAGTTTTCACTTTGACTTTGGGTGGGAGTGATGTTGTGTATCTGTAAAGCATGCACTCCCATGTTCCGCCACCAAGGGAGCACATCCCCTGAAGTCCCAAGGGATCCTAGCATCCCTTGGAAGCACTGTATATAAGCCGGCCTCTAAGGCCTGTTCCTCACTCTGGAGTGTCTTAATAAAGACTGAGGTCACTGTTACTTTAACCTCCCTGTGTGCAATCTCATCTGTGTTAGGAATACAATACACACCAACGTCTGTCATCGAGCTACAGTACGCGGACGACGCCTGCGTCTGCGCACACAGAGGCTGAACTCCAAGTCATAGTCAACCTATTTACTGAGGCGTACGAAAGCATGGGCCTTACGCTAAACATCCGTAAGACGGTCTGTCCTCGATGAGTGGGGGGCAGTGCTGTGCAGCAAGATCCATGGTGCGGCCCTGGACAACATGGACCATTTCCCATACCTCGGGAGCCTCTTATCAACAAGAGCAGACATTGACGACGAGATTCGACACTGCCTCCAGTGCAGCCTTCGGCCACCTGAGGAAAAGAGTGTTTGAAGACCAGGCCCTCAAATCTGCCACCAAGCTCATGGTCTAAAGGGCTCCTGTATGGCTCAGAGACATGGACCATGTACAGTAGACACCTCAAGTCGCTGGAGAATACCACCAACGATGTCTCCGCAAGATCCTACAAATCCCCTGGGAGGACAGACGCACCAACGACTGCCTATGATGATGAGCAAAGCGAAACTTTCCTGCCTTCCAACCTATCACTGATCTTCCCTTTTGTTCCTTCCTCCCCTCCCACCTATCCCTGTCTCTGTACTTGAATAAAACTTGTTGCATCTCTAGTATCTGCCATGGCTCAGTTGGTAGCACCCTCGCCTGAGTGAGAAGGTTGTGGATTCAAGTCCCACTCCAGTGTCTTGAGCACAAAATTCTCGGCTGACACTCCAGTGCAGTACTGAGGGAGTGCTGCACTGTCGGAGGTGTTGTCTTTTGGATGAGACGTTAAACCGAGGCCCTGGCTGGTCTCTCAACTGGCCAATATTTATCCCTCAATCAACATCACTTAAAAATAAATTATCTGGTCATTATCACATTGCTGTTCATGGGAGATTGCCGCATTTCCTACATTACAACTATTTTGAGTAGAAACTTTAAATCAAGTCCCTGGAATAGCTCCACAATTACTTTTGTGAATCTATGAATCAAGTGCCCCCTTGTTAACGGGGAGCACTAAAACCGGCAAATAAAACAAATGAAACTTTAACAATCAAATTAAAATTCAGTTGCCGGGGGTGACGATGCACTCCAGTGCCCACCTCTCGCGGAAGGCCGCGAGCATACCGGTGGACACCGCGTGCTCAGTCTCCAGGGACACCCTGGCTCAGATGTAACTGCGGAAGGGAGGCAGGCAGTCGGGCTCAATGACCCCCTCGACCGCCTTCTGCCTGGACCGGTTGATGGCCACCTTGGCCATGCCCAGGAGCAGTCCTACGAGGAAGTCTTCCGACCTGCCCGCTCTCCTCCGCACAGGGTGCCCAAAGATCAGGAGTGTGGGTCTGAAGTGCAACCAAAATTTGAGGAGCAGCCCCTTCAAATAGTGGAAGAGGGGCTGCAACCTCGCACATGCAACAAAGACATGGAACACGGACTCCTCTAGACCGCAGAAATTATAGGCAGCCTGGGGGTCCGTGAACCAACTTAAAAACTTTTGCACGGGACTGCTCCGTGCAATACCTTCCAGGCCAAGTCCCCAATAAATAAAGGGAGGACTCCCGTGTAGAGAGCACTCCTTTGGGGACCCCTTCCTTCTCCGGACGGCAAGATGGTGCGCACTGGTGTGTCTGGACAGCAGACAAGATTGGCAAAGTGGAGAGCATGCAAGAGCAGCCCGTACAGTGATCCCCTCCACGCAGAACTGAAAGGCACAGAGGGGATATCCTGGAAGAAGCTCAAGCTGTGAGGCGCCGGCTCCCGAGGGAGGTTTCGGGGCTTGGCACCGATGAGGAATTCCGTCCAGACGGGGGGTCAGTTCGGACAGGATCGCCCCACGTGATTGAGCGTCTTTGACACACCTAACAGAGTCAGGGCCCAATGTTGTTTTTAGCGACTCTTTCCGACATTACAACAGGGACTACACACTTCAAAATTACTTAAATGGCTGTGAAGCGCTTTGGGACGTCTGGTGGTTATGAAAGGCGCTATATAAATGCAAGTCTGATGAAAGGTCATAGACAAGAACTGTTAATTCTATTTCTCGCTAACCAATGATACTACCTGACCTGCTGAGTGTTTACAGCATTTTCTGTTTTTATTTCCGATTTCCAGCATCTGCAGTATTTTGTTTTTGTACCTGAGCACCTTTGACAGTTATGTTCTTATTTGTTTTCACTCTTTTTCTTGTCTCCCTTTATGGCTTCCTCGAGTATGTGTGTGATTGGTCAGTTTTTTTTTATTCGTTCATGGGATGTGGGCGTCGCAGGCAAGGCCAGCATTTATTGCCCATCCCCAATTGCCCTTGAAAATAGCTGGAGAAGAACTTGGTGGGAAGGGGAGGATCCAGTTGCCATGGTCCACATAGGAACCAAGGAAATAGGTAGAACTAGGAATGAGGTTCTGCTGAAAGAGTTTGAGGAGTTGGGGTCCAAAGTAAAAAGCAGAACCTCAAAAGTAATAATCTCTGGATTGTTACCTGAGCCACGTGTCAATTGGTATAGGGATAAACAGATTAGAAAGTTAAACGTGTGGCTCAAAGAGTGGTGTGGGAGGCAGGGGTTTTGCTTCATGGGGCACTGACACCAGTACTGGGGAAAGAGGGAGCTGTTCCATTGGGACAGGCTCCACTTGAACCGGACTGGAACCAGTGTCCTGATGAATCGAATAACTAGGGCATTAGACAGGGCTGTAAACTAAAGAAGGGAAATGTCAAGGCTCTAGAGCAGAGAAGAGTTTTGGGTAAAAATAAACAGAGTGGGTCAGGAAGGGACAGA
This sequence comes from Pristiophorus japonicus, assembly GCF_044704955.1. Taxonomy (NCBI): domain Eukaryota; kingdom Metazoa; phylum Chordata; class Chondrichthyes; family Pristiophoridae; genus Pristiophorus; species Pristiophorus japonicus. Next base: position 108,441,828 of record NC_091979.1, on the reverse strand, counting down.
GAGAGTAACAAAGGCATTACTAAGGTTACATCAGGGAAAAATAGAACAAAGGCACTATATCTGAATGCGCAAAGTGACCAAGGTTGGAAACTAAGTATTCCAGGATACTTAAAGAGATAGGCAAAATGGAAAAGGAGGAGGGGTAGCCTTGATAATAAAGGATAAAATAAAGACAGTAGAGAGAAAGGATCTTAGCTTGGAAAATCAAGAAGTAGAATGAGTTTGGGAGGAGCGAAGAAACAGCAAAGGGCAGAAAACATTGGTGGGAGTTGTTTATAGGCCTCCAAACAGTATTGGTAATGTAGGGCACAGTATAAATCAGGAAATTAGAGATGCTTGTAACAAAGGTAATACAATAATAGTGTGAAGGACAAATTCATGGAATCTATACAAGAGTCTATACAACTAGAAAACAGGCTATTTTAGATCTGGTATTATGCAATGAGAAAGGGTTAATTAGTAACCTTATAGTAAAGGGGCCCTTCGGGAAGAGTGACCATAATATGACAGAATTTTGCATTAAGTTTGAAAGTGATTTAGTTAAATCCAAAACTAGGGTCTTAAATCTAAACAAAGGAAACCATGTAGGTATGAGGGGAGAGTTAAGGGAAACTACATGAAAGGGTATGATGGTAGAAAAGCAATGGCTAGTATTTAAAGAATTCATAATTTACAACAAACATACATTCCTTTAAGGCACAAAAACCCCACAGGAAAAGTAGTCCAACAAGAAAAGTTAAAGATAGTATTAGATCAAAGGAAGAGGCTTATAATGTTACCAGAAAGAGCAGTAAGCCTGAGGGAGCATTTTAGAATTCAGCAAAAGAGGACTAAGAAATTGATAAAGAAAGGGAAAATAGCATGAGTGTAAACTAGTGAGACATAAAAACAGACTGCAAAAGCTTCTATAGGTATGCAAAAAGGAAAAGAATAGCAAAAGTAAATGTGGATCCCCTACAGGCTGAGACAGGCAAAATTATAATGGGGAGTAAGGAAATGGCAGAGATATTAAACAAATACTTTGTGTCTGTCTTCATGGAAGAAGACACAAAAAACCTCCAGGAAATAGTGGAGTACGACAGGTCTAGCGAGAATGAGGAACTGAAAGAAATTAGTATCAGTAAAACAATACTGGAGAAACTAATGGGACTGAAAGCCGATATATCGCCTGGACCCGATGGCCTACATTCTAGGGGTTTGAAAGAGGTGGCTATAGTGATAGTGGATGCATTGGTTGTCATCTTCCAAAATTTCATAGCTTCTAGAACGGTTCCCGCAGATTGGAAGGTAGCTAATGTAACCCTGCTATTTAAGAAAGGAGAGGAGAGAAAATGGGGAACTACAGACCAGTTAGCCTGACATCAGTAGTAGGGAAAATGTTAGAATCTATTATTAAGGACATGGTAACAGGGCATTTAGAAAATAATAATAGGATTGGGCAGAGTCAACACGGATTTATAAAAGGGAAATCATGTTTGACAAATTTGTTTAAGTTTTTTTGAGGTTGTAACTAGCAGGATAAGGGGGGGGGGACCAGTGGATGTGGTGTATTTGGATTTTCAGAAGGCATTTGATAAGGTGCCACACAAGAGATTATTAAACAAAATTATGGCTCACAGGATTGGGGGTAATATACCAGTATGGATTGAGGATTGGTTAATGGACAGAAAACAGAGAGTTGAAATAAACGGGTCATTTTCGGGTTGGCAGGCTGTAACTACTGGGGTGTCGCAAGGATCGGTGCTTGGGCCCCAACCATTCACAATCTATATCAATGATTTGGATAAGGGGGACCAAATGTAATATATCCAAGTTTGCTGATAGAAACATAGAAAATAGGTGCAGGAGCAGGCCATTCAGCCCTTCTAGCCTGCACCGCCATTCAATGAGTTCATGGCTGAACATGAACTAGGTGGGAATAAAAGTTGTGAGGAGGATGCAAAGAGACTTCAAGGGGATATAGACAGGCTAAGTGAGTGGGCAAAAACATGGCAAATGGAATATAACGTGGAGAAATGTGAAGTTATCCACTTTGGTAGGAAAAATAGAAAAGCAGAGTATTTTTTAAATGGTGAGAGATTGGGAAATGTTGGCGTTCAGAGTGACCTTGGTGTCCTTATACATGAATCACTGAAAGTTAACATGCAGGTACAGCAAGCAATTAAAAAAGCAAATGGTATGTTGGCCTTTATTACAAGAGGATTTGAGTATGAGTAGAGACGCCTTACTGCAATTATATAGGGTCCTGGTGAGACTGCATCTGGGGCCCGAAATTCATCGACATACCGCTCACTACTGTCCGCTTATCGCCCAAAAATGCAATTTTGGTGAAAAAACACCTACATACCGCCAACATACCACCCAGCGGAAAATTAATCAGTGACATACCGCCAGGTGGTACGCACACCGCCCGCCCATGCAGACTACTGACATACCTCCCAAAAGTGCAAAATTCATGACATACCGCCGGAACTGCACACCATCCTGGAGGTGTTTTTAAGTGGATCTTAAGTGGGCGGTATGTACACAGAGCCGACGGTTTTGTTTGATATTATACAGATCTTTATAATTCTCCACAGTTTGTATTTTTAAATGGATTGTAGTATTTTCTAGTATTAGGCAATAATATAAATGGTCTAATAAAGCCTTATTTACTCCTTTATTTATGAACTATAATAAAAATGTTATTAGTCTCTCTCTCTCTCACCTAGTCTCTTCCCTCCCCACCGCCCACCACACAGCGATCTCAGGCCGGCAGTCTCTGGCCCTACGGGGTGCGGAGCTTGACAGCCACGCATGTGTGCGCACAGCTCGGGAGTCAAAAGGCCTCTTCCGCCGCAAACCGCCCACTGCACTCTGCTCCGCTTACCGCTGAGAAAAGTGGGATGAAATTCCCACCCACTTGGCCCCAGCGGCACCGCCCGGGGACTGCCGAAAAACGGACAGAACTTGTGTTTCACCAGTTTTGGCCCCCTTCTCCACAGTTTGATGTATTTTTAAATGGATTGTAGTATTTCCTAGAGTTAGGCAATAATATAAATGGTCTAATAAAGCCTTATGTCCTCTTTATTAATGAACTATAATAAAAATGTTATTAGTCTCTCCCACCCCCAGTCTCTCACTCATCCCCCAAGTCTCTTTCCCCCCACCCCCCACCCACAGCGATCTCTTCCCCCCTCACAGCAATCTCAAGCCGGCAGTCTCTGGTCCCTCGGGGGGTGGCTGAGCTTTACAGCCACGTGCGTGCACACAACTTGGGAGCTGAAGATTCCCGAGTCAAAAGGCCTCCTTCCCTGCCCGCTGCACTCCGCTCACTGCCGAGAAAAGTGGGATGAAATTCCCGCCCACTTGGCCCCGGGCGGTAAAAAATGACGCACCACCTGGGGAGCGCCAAAAAACGGGTGGAACTTGTATTTCACCAATTTCGGCCCCTGGAGTATTGTGTACAGTTTTGGTCTCCTCACCTAAGGCAGAATGCACTTGCCATTGAGGGAGTGCAACGAGGGTTCACCAGACTGATTCCTGGGATGGGGGGATTGTCCTATGAGGAGAGATTAAGTAGACTAGGCCTACATTCTCTCGAGTTTAGAAGAATGAGAGGCGATCTCATTGAAACATACAGAATTCTTACAGGGTTTGACAGGGTAGATGCAGTATGTTTCCTCTGGCTGAGGAGTCAAGAACCAGGGGTCAGTCTCAGAATTAGGGGTCGGCCATTTAGGACTGAGATGAGGAGAAACTTCTTCATTCAGAGGACAGTGAATCTTTGGAATTCTCTACCCCACTTTAAGAGTATATTCAAGACAGAGATCGATAGAATTTTGGATATTAAGGAGTTCAGGAAAGTGGAGTTGAGGTGGATCAGCCATGATCTCATTGAAATGGTGAAGCAGGATCAAGAGTCTGAATGGCCTACTCCTGCTCCTAATTGTTATGTTCTAAGATGATGATAAGCCACCTTCTTGAACCACTGCAGTCCATGTGGTGAAGGTACTCCCACAGTGCTGTTAGGGAGTTACGGAATTTTGACACAGCAACGATGAAGGAACTGCGATATATTTCCAAGTCAGGATGGTGTGTGACTTGGACAGGAATGTGGAGGTGATGGTGTTCCCATGCGTCTGCTGCTCTTGTCCCTCTCGGTGGTAGAGGTCGCGGGTTTGGGAGTTGCTGCTGCATAAGCCATGGCGAGTTGCTACAGTGCATCATGTAAATGGTACACACTGCAACCACGGTACACCGGTGGAGGGAGTAAATGTTTTAAGGTGGTGCCAATCAAGCGGGCTGGTTTGTCCTGGATGGTATTGAGCTTCTTGAGTGTTGTTGAAGTTGCACTCATCCAGACAAGTGGAGAGCATTCCATCATACTCCTGACTTGTGCCTTGTAGATGGTGGAAAGGCTTTTGGGAGTCAGGGGGTGAGCCACTCGCTGCAGAATACCCAGCCTCTGACCTGCTGTTGTTGCCACAGTATTTATGTGGCTGGTCCAGTTAAGTTTGTGGTCAATGGTGACCCCCAGGATGTTGATGGTGGGGGATTCGACAATGGTAACGCCATTGACTACCAAGGGGAGGTGATTAGATCGTCGCTTGTTGGAGTCATTGCCTGGCACTGTGTGGCACAAATGTCACTTGCCACTTATCAACCCAAGCCTGATGTCATCATTCAGGACTTGCCGCATGTGGGCATGGACTGCTTCATTATCGGAGAAGTTGCGAATGGTACTGAACACTGTGCACTCATCAGCAAACACCCCCACTTCTGACCTTATGATGGACGGAAGGTCATCAATGAAGCAACTGAAGATGGTTAGGCCTAGGACACTGCCCTGAGGAACTTCCACCCATCTTTCTTTGTGCTAGGTATGAGTCAAGCCTGTGGAGAATTTTCCCCCCGTTTCCCATTGACTTCAGTTTTGCTAGGGCTCCTCGATACCACAATTGGTCAAATGCTGCCTTGATGTCAAGGACAGTCACTCTCACCTCGCCTCACCTCTGGAATTCATCTCTTTTGTCCATGTTAGGACCAAGTCTGTAATCAGATCTGGAGACAAGTGGTCCTAGCAGAACCCAAACCGGGCATCGGTGAGCAGGTTATTGGTGAGTAAATGCCGCTTGATAACACGATCGACGACATCTTCCATCACTTTGTTGCTGATTGAAAATAGACTAATGGGGCAGTAATGGGCCGGATTGGATTTGTCCTGCTTTTTGTGGACAGGACATACCTGGAGAGTTTTCAACATTGTTGGTTAGATGCCAGTGTTGTAGCTGTAGTGGAACAGCTTGGCTAGAGGCGTGGTTAGTTCTGGAGCACAAGTCTTCAACACAACAACCAGAATGTTGTTGGGGCTCATAGACTTTGCTGTATCCAGTGCGCTGAGCCATTTCTTGATATCATGTGGAGTGAATCGAATTGGAAAATACATTGCTGCTATCAGCTTCAATGTTGTTATTTGTTATTTGTGAGCATACTCAAAGAGGAACAGCATTGTTTTGTTGATATTTGTTTGAGGTTTGCCATCACTGTTTACATCCAGCTCCCAGCATTATAAAAATGAAGAAAACACAGAAGTGGCTGGTTTGTCCTGAATGGGGTTGAGGGCCACATTAGAGCAGCCAGCGGGAGCTCAAGGAGCGGCCCATAAAAGGGTGCGATCATCGGGGAGCAGCCAGCTAGCTGGTGCAGGGGAAGGGGCGGTAGGTAAACAAAGTAAAAAGAAATCGAAGTGTGACGTCACAGCCAAGCGGGTAAATGATTGGCTTATGGTGAGTATTTGATCTTTTTCTTCTTTTATTATCAGTAGGAAACCTTTGGCATTGTTGACAAATTAAGTTAATCCAAGGGTTAAAGTCATTGCAGGAAGGAGAGCCCAGACCCATGTCATGCTCCTCCTGTGCTATGTGGTAAGTCAGGGACGCTACCAGTGTCCCTGACTACTGCGTGCGCAGCAAGTGTGTCCAGCTGCAGCTCCTGACAGACCGCATTGCGGCACTGGAGCTGCAATTGGACTCACTCAAGAGCATCCGCGATGCTGAGGATGTTGTGAATAGCACGTTTAGTGAGTTGGTCACACCACAGGTAAAGGTAACTCAGGCAGATAGAGAATGGGTGACCATCAGGCAGAGCAGTGGATGGAAGGTAGTGCAGCGGTCCCCTGCGGACATCTCCCTCCAAAACAAATACACCGTTTTGGGTATGTTGCGGGAGAGGACTCATCAGGGGAAGGCAGCAACAGCCAAGTTCATGGCATCATGAGCGGCTCTGCTGCACAGGAGGGCAGGAAAAAGAGTGGGAGCGCTATAGTGATAGGGGATTCTATTGTAAGGGGAACAGATAGGCATTGCTGCGGCCGCAAACGAGATTCCAGGATGGTATGTTGCCTCCCTGGTGCAAGGGTCAAGGATGTCTCGGAGCGACTGCAGCGCATTCTGGAGGGGGAACAGCCAGCTAGGTAAAAAAACAGGATGAGATCCTACAAGCTGAATTTAGGGAGCTAGGAGTTAAATTAAAAAGTAGGACCTCAAAAGGTAGTAATCTCAGGATTGCTACCAGTGCCACGTGCTAGTCAGATTAGGAATTGCAGGATAGTTCAGATGAATACGTGGCTTGAGGAATGGTGCAAGGAGGAGGGATTCAAATTCCTGGGACATTGGAACCGGTTCTGGGGGAGGTGGGACCAGTACAAACTGGACGGTCTGCACCTGGGCAGGACCGGAACCGATGTCCTAGGCGGAGTGTTTGCTAGTGCTGTTGGGGAGAGGTTAAACTAATAGGGCAGGGGGATGGGAATCTATGCAGGGAGGCAGAAGGAAGTAAAAAGGGGGCAGAAGCAAAAGGTAGGAAGGAGAAAAGCAAGAGTGGAGGGCAGAGAAATCAAGGGCAAAAATCAAAAAGGGCCACATTACAACATAATTCTAAAAGTACAAAAAGAGTGTTAAACAAGCCTGAAGGCTGAGGGTCTCAATGTGAGGAGCATTCATAATAAGGTGGACGAATTAACTGCGCAGATAGCTGTTAACGGATATTATGTAATTGGGATTACGGAGACATGGCTCCAAGGTAGCCAAGGCTGGGAACTCAACATCCAGGGGTATTCAAAATTCAGGAAGGATAGACAGGAAGGAAAAGGAGGTGGGGTAGCGTTAATGATTAAAGAGGTTAATGCAATAGTAAGGAAGGACATTAGCTTGGATGATGTAGAATCTATATATGGGTAGAGCTGCAAAACACCAAAGGACAGAAAACGTTAGTAGGGGTTGTGTACAGACCGCCAAACAGTAGTACGAAGGCTGGGGATGGCATTAAACAGGAAATTAGGGATGCGTGCAGTAAGGGTACAGCAGTTATCATGGGTGACTTTAATCTACATATTGATTGGGCTAACCAAACTGGTAGCAATACTGTGGAGGAGGATTTGCTGGAGTGTATAAGGGATGGTTTTCTAGACCAATATGTCGAGGAACCAACTAGAGAGCAGGCCATCCTAGACTGGGTCTTATGTAACGAGAGAGGATTAATTAGCAATCTGGTCGTGCATGGTCACTTGGGGAAGAGTGACGATAATAGGGTAGAATTCTTCATTAAGATGGAGAGCGGCACAGTTAATTCAGAGACTAGGGTCCTGAACTTAAGGAAAGGAAACTTCGATGGTATGAGATGTGATTTGGCTAGGATAGACTGGCGAATGATACTTAACGGGTTGACGGTGGATAGGCAATGGCAGACATTTAAAGATCACATGGATGAATTACAACTATTGTACATCCCTGTTTGGCGTAAAAATAAAACAGGAAAGGTGACTCAACCGTGGCTAACAAGGGAAATTAGGGATAGTGTTAAATCCAAGGAAGAGGCATATAAATTGGCCAGAAAAAGCAGCAAACCTGCGTTCTGGGAGAAATTTAGAATTCAGCAGAGGAGGACAAAGGGTTTAATTAGGAGGGGGAAAATAGAGTATGAGAGGAAGTTTGCAGGGAACATAAAAACTGACTGCAAAAGCTTCTATAGATATGTGAAAAGAAAAAGACGAGTGAAGACTAATGTAGGCCCCTTGCAGGTGAATTCATAATGGGGAACAAGGAAATGGCAGACCAATTGAACAAATACTTTGGTTCTGTCTTCACTAAGGAAGACACACATAACCTCCCAAAAATACTAACGGACCGAGGGTCGAGCAGGAAGGAGGAACTGAGGGAAATCCTTACTGGTCAGGAAATGGTGTTCGGGAAACTGATGGGACTGAAGGCTGATAAATCCCCAGGGCCTGTTAGTCTGCATCCCAGAGTACTTAAGGAAGTGGCCCTAGAAATAATAGATGCATTGGTGATCATTTTCCAAAATTCCATGGACTCCGGATCAGTACCTATAGACTGGAGGGTAGCTAATGTAACCCCACTTTTTAAAAAGAGAGAGAAAACAGGGAATTATAGACTGGTTAGCCTGACATCAGTGGTGGGGAAAATGCTGAAAGCAATTATTAAAGATAGAATAGCAGCGCATTTGGAAAGCAGTGACAGGATCGCTCCAAGTCAGCATGGATTTATGAAAGGGAAATCATGCTTGATAAACTTTTGAGTTTTTTGAGGATGTAACTAGTAGAGTTAGTAAGGGAGAACCAGTGGATGTGGTGTATTTGGACTTTCAAAAGGCTTTTGACAAGGTCCTACACAAGAGATTAATGTGCAAAATTAAGGCACATGGTATTGGGGGTAATGTATTGACATGGGATAGAGAATTGGTTGGCAGACAGGATGCAAAGAGTGGGAATAAACGGGTCCTTTTGAGAATGGCAGGCAGTGACTAGCGGGGTGCTGCAGGGCTCAGTGCTTGGACCCCAGCTATTTACAACATACATTAATGATTTAGACGAAGGAATTGAATGTCATATCTCCAAGTTTGCAGATGACACTAAGCTGGGTGGCAGTGTGAGCTGTGAGGAGGATGCTAAGAGGCTGCAGGGTGACTTGGACAGGTTAGGTGAATTGGCAAATGCATGACAGATGCAGTATAATGTGGATAAATGTGAGGTTATCCAGTTTATTGGCAAAAACAGGAAGGCAGATTATCTGAGGTGACACATTAGTAAAAGGGGAGGTGCAAAGAGACCTGGGTGTCATGGTACATCAGTCACTGAAGGTAGGCATGCAGGTACAGCAGGCAGTAAAGAAAGCAAATGGCATGCTGGCGTTCATAATGAGAGGATTTGAGTATAGAAGCAGGGAGGTCTTACTGCAGTTGTACAGGGCCTTGGTGAGACCACACCTCGAGTATTGTGTACAGTTTTGGTCTAATCTAAGGGAGGACGTGGTTGCTATTGAGGGAGTGCAGCAAAGGTTCACCAGACTAATTCACGGGATAGCAGGACTGACATATGAAGAAAGACTGGATCGGCTAGGCTTATACTCACTGAAATTCAGAAGAATGAGAGGGTATCTCATAGAAACATATAAAATTATGACGCGATTGGACAGGTTAATGCAGGAAGAATGTTCCCGAAGTTGGGGAAGTCCAGAACCAGGGGTCACAGTCTAAGGATAAGGGGTAAGTCATATAGGATCGAGATGAGGGGAAACTTTTTCATCCAGAGAGTGGTGAACCTGTGGAATTCTCTACCACAGAAAGTTGTGGAGTCCAGTTCATTGGATATATTCAAGAGGGAGTTAGAGGTGGCCCTTATAGCTAAGGGGATCAGGGGGTATTGGGAGAAAGCGAGAGTGGGGGTACTGAAGTTTCATGATCAGCCATGATCATATTGAATGGCGGTGCAGGCTCGAAGGGCCGAATGGCCTGCTCCTGCACCTATTTTCTGTGTTTCTATGTTTCTATATTTATGAAGTAATAGAACTCCAAGGACGATCAAATCTAACCTACAAATGATAGCTTCATCAATTCAACAGTAAAAAAGGTGTTACGAGAAACAGTGAATAAGAACTTTTTAAATGGGGAAAAACTGAAATGGCATATGAGAGGCTCAATAGAGACTAGAAATTGAGACCACGTGCTACATCACCTATATACTAAGAATTCATGGACATGCTGAGCATTTGGTTTCCCCAGAAATGATCAAACTCAGTTTAACCTGTGTGTGTGGACAACGCTCGAACAATGTTATTTTCTTAAACAAAACAACCTGAATGAAATAGAATTTTGAATGTTTATTACTGGTTTTGGCTACACTCTCTACAGTATCAGCAGCACCTTTTTATTGACAGTTAACATTTTATTTACAGTGAAAACAATGTAGCTTTCAACACCAGCAACACAGGCAACAGCTTAATTATACAACATTAACAAAGCCTAGATGAACCAATTTTGTTTAGTTTCAGAGTGTACTAATTACATACAGGCATTCTATAGTATGGATGTAAAAACAAGCAGTAAACTGTACTAAACAGCAAGATTTTGTATTACTGGAAATGGTTGTAATTTGTACAGCACAAGGCAATTGTTCAGAATTTACTGTTTCACATCATATATACCTACACAGAGAAGAAACCAATAACCCTGCAAACATGTTACAACCTCACTTGCATTTCCATTTCTTCCTTCCCAAATAGCTGAATACCACTCAGAAATTATTTTGTCAAATGGGTCAAGGCTCATCGGTAACATGGCCTATTCCTCAAAACTACAAAACTTGCTTAAGATGGTCTTATTTAATACAAAATTAAGCCTTTACATACCTCAGTTGTGTGGATAATGTATGAAGGGCATATTATAACAAAAACACCAATGCCACCTAGCAGCAATGGCAAGCTCCATTATTGGAATTAGAGATCCAATTAAGAAAACTAAACAAATAAAGCCAGATTTTTATACAGCCTGTACAATCAAATTGCTGTAACTTAAGAACAAGGTAAATATAATGAAATAATTTACAACAATATAAAACAATGCTATTTTACTATTATCCTGCACAGTACATTCTACAGTTTGATCTATAAATACATCAGCTGCTTATAGTAGCTCCAATATGCAAATGTTCTTGTGCATTTCCAGGTTTTACAAGAGCTACTACAATCTCTCTTCACATAATTTTATTTGGGTGGGCTGTTGTATTTCTTTGTGCTAAAATCATTTGTTCTGGCCTTATTTAAACAAAACAGTATTAAGTATTAAAAAATAGTCCCAAAGTGACTCATTAGGCTACTATATACAGTGTTCCCAAAAAAAACACGACAGGATGAACAGTTTTCAACTTCTGAACACAAAGGCTGCTTGATGGGAGTAGAGTTTTACGGTGTGCAGTACTTTGTAACAAGTGCAGCTCATTGGTGCCCATGGTTCAATTCTACTTGAAATAAATCAAAACCAAAGGATTCAAAAATTGGTACATCTCAATTGTTTCACAGCCTCCCCCCCTTTTTCTCTTTCTGTCACCCCGCACCACCCCTCCCCCCCGAAAGAAAACTTCAAGTTATACCATCCAGCTGCAAATTAATCTGGAAAAAAAGTTCTACAAGATTTGTCAGTCTGACTAAAAGAAATCTTAATAAGAAACTATGCTTGACATGGGTGAAATAGGAATTGTGGCTGGCCCAGGCATATGTAGATTTCCTGAAGAATTTGACCGTCGCATATGAGGGAGAAGGTAGGCATCATTAGCCAGCAGATGCACATCAAAACGATCTTCTTTGCGGTATGCTAAACAACGCCTAATGAAAGCCTGGAACAACAGAAGCATTAGATTTTATACCAACCGAACCCTAAATTTTTTTTAAATGAAAAAAAATCATGCGCTACCTAATAAATGTTTACATAAGAACACTGGATAAAACTACCTTTGCTTCATTGCTAACAACTGGTTTAACAGGAAATTGGACTTCAGTTGCTTTTAATATTGTGTTCTCCTGCAAGATGTCCTGTTGTGACTGATTGTGGCCAAATGGCTGAAAAAGCAGAACACTTCACATTAGATACATTTTTCTCAAAACAGAAACAAACACACCCGGATTCACAAAACAAACTAAATAAAAACTCTCACCTTACGACCATAGAGACATTGGAAGAAGATAACGCCTACAGACCAGACATCCACTTTGTTAGAAATTTTGGGTGGCTCCTTTCCTACAACAAAGCACTCAGGAGGCAAATACCTATCAGAAAATTAAAAAAATTGCTGCCATCACTACAGTTTGTGCGGATAAAAATTACAAAAAGGCTTTACTACAAAAGAATGCTTAACTGAGTTATGGTTTAATGAATATTGTATTTTCATTAATAAACATTCACTTGTCTGCATGGCACAGGTAATTAAACAAATTGGGGCGGCGTTTCCATTTTAGGAACAATCGGGAAATTTGCCACAAATTGTGCTGCTTAGGTTACAGTTCCAAGTTTCTGCTAAAATGCATTTGCATAATCACAAATGTAAAATCTTCAGTGAACCAGCACAATCGATCAGAGTAATAGAACCTAATTGTTTATGTTTGCATTAAAAAGTATTATTGATATATTTAAGAGTGGTAACCTGGTGCAGTTAGATAGCTGAAAATGGGTTTATCACAAAAAAGTAGCCTTTTTACTAAGTGTTGAGTTCTCCACCCGAGTAAACCGATTTTAAAATCATTGAATATGACTTAAAAACTATACTGAACTAATTATTAGCTTCATTGGTGCACACTAGTCAGTTTCCTAGAAAATTAAATATTGTTTTATATATAAAAGCTTAAAGCATGCCTACTAGTGCCTAAGAAAACAAGCTCAAGTTAAGACACTCCTTGCAAATGGTGGAAACTTGCCATACTCATCAATCCGATCTTGCAAAGTGGCCAGTCTACAGGGCTGTCTATGGGCAAAATTATTCTTAAACCAGCGTTAAAGATTTATGCTTGGTGTAACTTACGCTCGAGTTTCTGCAATCTTTTGTGCTGATTTGGCCAATTTCACCCAGGTTGCACTGATAAAACCAGCGCAAACTCTATCCCAATTGTACTTGGGTTTTAACAAACTGACAGTATTAAGGGCTCAATTTTCATCACTCTGCGGGTTTTTTTGGGAGCAAACTAAAATCTGCAAGTTTCGCCAAAGTTTTTGCACCATTGTAAACTACTTATGGACGATTTTTTTTAGTTCCCGATTTTTGACATCATTGGGGGCAGCTGTGCCATTTTTGGCCATTTAAGCGAGTTTCGGCAACTATGATTTTTTTTTTAAAAAAAACAGCGCAGTGCACCATTCTGTAAAACCTTACGGTAACTTAAGAAAATCAAGGCAAAGAAGACGCCATTGTTTTAGCGGAGCCGAGTTGGAATTTGGAGGGAGGGAAGACGACATTACTTTCATACACAACTGCAAGATACATGTTTCTTTTTGCAGAAGGAATAGAGAAACTAAATTTATTCAAGTTGCAAATGGAAATTATGACTTGACGTTCCACCCCACCACCAAACCTCTGCTCACCGGGCTCGAGGCACACAGGGTCGGAGCGCCGGCCAGCAGCATCGCTCCCTTGGCCGGACACTGGAGCTCGGCTTCAAAAGAAGCCCAGGATAGGAGCAGCACTGGGGAGTCATGCGACCCGGAATAGGAGCGGCACCTGGGGGGGTGGCATTCGGCCTGGGATAGGAGCGGCACCTCCTAATGTAAACAGGCTTGGGGAAAAAATAGAAAGGTGCTTGTGCAAGTTTCTGTTGTTATTTATACAATGAACTGCCCATAGACAGTGAAGGACGATTGAAAGCAGTTCCTTCAAATTAAATATAGAGCTCAGTTGAAACAACCAACAGCAGTTGTGTCTGTCTATTCTTTCTGTAATGGAATGGCACCGGCACCAGGGGCGGGGGGCTTTTGGCCCGGGATAGGAACGGCATCAGGGCTCTACAATTGCTTATGTCTTGTATGTTTCACTTTCCAGCCTCAGCCCTTCAGTGTGCCCCTCGTTACCCTGGCAACCTCAGTTTTTTGGCACAGACCTTAAGCTCCACCCACAGAGCTTAAGGACAATCTGCATCGCGCCAAATTCAAAATTTATTATGGCGAAACTTGCAACTTTTTATTTGGTGCAGTTGGCCACTAAAAAATTCGGACGTACCTCTACAACTGCAGCAAAAATCGGCAATGTGGAAAATTGGCCCCTGCTGATTATAAAAGTCCTACATTAAATTAACTTCGGATAGTCTCCTATTTTCTAATGTTGCAATAAATTAACAGCTTCATTCACAGACCACGAGACAAAAATCTGGAAAATGAAGTGCTCCACTGAGGTAGAAAGGGGTGCTGAAATTGATGCCATGGCACATTATTTTGGCAGGATAGATTTAGCTTTGCCTTGAATTTGACCCAAATTACCTTCAATACAAACATTCACCTATGAAACATATAAAGTTTCAAAAATCATCTCAAGCCACTTTTATTTTGATCTTTGACTATCAGCTTCTATAGCCCAGACTCCTACTGCCACAGTAAGGCAAAATGGTTGAATTTTGTTGCGATTCGTCAGTCAGGAAAAATAGTTTTCCCTCTTTGCTTTAGCACTTGCCACCAGTCTGACTTTGGCCACTAAATGCACGGCATCAATGCAGTATGATTTTCAAGGATTTTCAGAATTCCCCTGTTGATGTCATTATGTCATCAACAGAAGAATTGTGGTTGTGCATGTGCAGTGGCTAATTTGACATGGCTGCTGTGTGGAGACCGGTGCTATAGCTTCAGTGTAAATTCCACAGAGCAGCTCTCTGAGGCTGCTCTCCCAAGATCTGGCATAGAGTGCAAAAGTGTCTTTTAGAACATGCAGGTACAATGTCTCAAATCGAAAATCGGCATTGTCCGAAAATGGACGAGAAAATCCCATTTGATAATCAATAAAATAAAATCCGGAATTATTGTCCAAAAATCAGCAGACCGGACTAGCTATCACAGCTTTGGAGAAATCTTTCAGTGTATGTGCATCGCGCCCTGAAAACTGGCTTTTGCGCGGCCTCGCCGGGTCCGTGCACACTTTGTACGGAACCGGCAAGGCCGGAATTTTCGGCTCATAGAGGTTCTCGTCCGAAATCAGGAAAAATCCGAAAACTGGAACGGTCTCAGTCCCGAGGTTGCTAGATTTGAGACGTTGCACCTGTAAAGGTATTTGGAGAAAGAATAAATGATTTATTGCATTTATATAACACATCTATATCACGTCCCAAAACGCTCCCTGCAATTGTGTAGGTAAATGTAGCAGCCAATTTGCACACAGCAAGATATCACAAACAGCAGGTGCAATAAATGACCAGTTAATTTCTATTTTAATGGTGTTGGCGGAGAGATGAATGTTGACTAGGACACCAGGGGAACTTTGCTTCTTCCTTCAAGAGTACAGTGAGATTTTTTTCTGTTCACTTGAGCAGCAAGATGAGGCGCTAGTTTAAGTTTCATCTGAAAGATGCCATCTCCAATGATGCAGCACTCCTTCAGTACTGCACTTGGTGTCAGTCACAGAGTCCAGTACTTGGGCTTAAACAGAGATTAGAGTGCTCCCAACTGAACCAAACTAAAAAGAATTTAAAAAAAAAATGGATGGCAAGGTCACAATCAACATACACCACATCCCTTATTTGTTACTCTGTAGGAATACGCCGAAGTGAAGGTATCTTGATTGCATGTTAAAAATAGTGAAAGAAAAGTTAATGTTAAATACAGAAACACAGAAGTTTCCTCTGATACTCTCTGCACTGACTACACCAAATTGCCTGCGATTTCGGGAAAATCCACACAAATCCCATTTTCCTTTTGAAAATCATATTTAAGGCTCGAGGTCCAGGATACAAGTAAAGTTTGATACCTCAAGGATAAATTTAAATTAACATTTTCTGTCTTTTGATTTAATATGTTACTACTTAATGCAGCACCTTAAAAGCAAAGCCATTTCAAAATAAAAACTATATAGTAACTGTTGCACATGATTTCTAGGATCCATACATTAAATCTCTGTTCAAAGATGAAAAAACGGACAATGGTTGCGGTGTCAGCAGCCACAGCTGGAGATACAGTAGCTCCTATTTTACATGTGCATGGAATATTTGAAAACTGCATACTTATTACATTTACAGGAGGCACTTTTTAAATAGGCCCTGGCAAATGCCCATATGCTTGATCTCCAAGAGGAACCCATTTTTAAGTTTACATCGTGGCTCTACATGCATCATATGGTACACTCCTGTGTGTTTCTAACTTGTGAGCCAAACAAAAGGACAATTTCAAGAGTCATGCTGCATGGACAAATCTATAGACATAAAGTTTCTGTTGTACAGGTACAGCCTCGAGAATCCGTACTGTTCCGAATTCCGGGACGATCTGTGGCGGGGTCGTCCGGAATATGTTCCGGAATCCGGACCCACGCCTCAGGCCACTGCCGACCTCTCTTTCGCCCCCACACAGGCCACTGCCGACTTCTCCCCCGTGTGGGGCCGTCGCCGACCTCTCCCCCGCCTGGGGCTGTCGCCAACCTCTCACCTGCCTACGCCGCTGACCTCACCCCCGCCACAGGCCGCCGACTTGGGCCGCTGCCACCTCCTCCCTTGCCACCGCGTTGCCGACCTCGCCCCTGTGCCACCGTCGCTCGACCTCCCCTACCTACCTTGGCCCAGACATTTCCGAACACGGGACGTCATAAAGACGTTCTGAAGCCTGGAAATATACAGAATCCGGAGCTGCCTTGCTCTCGAGGCCTCCGGATTTTCGACGCTATACCTGTAGTAGTATTCTTAACATTCTCAACACATCAGTTTTCTCCAACTATTGCCTAATCTTGAACCTCCCTTTCCTCTCAAAGTTCTGAAATACACCACCGTCTCCCAAATTTGTATCCATCGCTCTCAAAACTCCCTATCTGAATTTCTTCAATGTGATTTCTCACAGCAGCGAGATGGTCCTAGGAAAAGTCACAAATGACATTCTCCAATCACAACTATGGTCTGTTGTGCCTCTTTGTTCTCTCAACAATGTTTGTTACGTTGTCCATACCATTCTTCTTCATCAACTTTCCTCTGTCGCCCAGCTGTGTGAATCCCCTTGCACAATTCCATTATCTTTCTGAATGTTACCTCCGTAACATTGCCCATCTCCGCCCCTGCCTCAACTCATCCGCCACTGAAACCCTCATCCATGCCTTTTGTTACCTCTAGACTTGACTATTCCAACGTACTCCTGGTTGGCCTTGAACATTCTACCCTACGTAAACTAGAGATGATCCAAAACTGGGATGCCCGTGTCGCATCAAGCCCCGCTCACCAACCTGTGCTCGCTGACATACATTGGCTTCCGGTTAAGCAATGACTCGATTTCAAAATTCTCATCCTTATTTGCAAATCTCTCCATAGCCTCGCCCATCCCTATCTCTAATTTTGCCCTCTTGAGCATCCCTGATTATAATCGCTCAACCATTGGTAGCTGTGCCTTCTGTTGCCTAGGTCTCAAGCTCTGGAACTCCCTGCCTAAACCTCTCCGCCTCCCTTTCCTCCTTCAAAATGCTCCTTAAAACCTACCTCTTTGATCAAGCTTTTGGTCATCTGCGCTAAATTCTACTTATGCAGCTCGGTGCCAAATTGTTTTATCCCATAATACTCCTGTGAAGCGCCTTGGGACGCGTCACTACATTAAAGGCGCTATATAAATACAAGTTGTTGCTATTGTTGAATGGAGCCAGCTCATCTACAAAACAGTCATCTCGAACTCCTCAAGGATCTACCCTTGGCCCCCTCCGCTTCCTCATCTACATATTGGCCCTCAGCAATATGATTCACAGGCATGGTCAGCAGCTTCCACATATATAGAAAGAAAGGCATGCATTTATACATCGCCTTTCTCAACCTCGACGTCTCAAAGTGCTTTACACCCAATTAAGTACTACCATTAACTGTTGGAATGCAGGAAAAGTGGCAGCCAATTTGTACAAAGCAAGATCCCACAAACAGCATTATGATAATTCTTGCTCTCTCCAACTCCAGTCTTCCTCATCAGGAAGACTGGAACCCAGCATTAACTCCACTACCTTGTCCCCAGTTCCAATCCAGAGTCACTGGCTCCATGCCCCCAATGCATTACATTTAAACTTCTTATCCTCAAGTCTCGCCAAAGCTTTACCCTACTCTACCTTTGCAATTTCCTCCAGCCTTATATCTACACCACTTTAAAAAAAATTCATTCATGGGATGTGGGCATTGCTGGGATGGCAAGGCCAGCATTTACTGCACACCCCTAATTGCCCTTGAGAAGGTGATGGTGAGACAACGAAGTGGCTTGCTAAGCCATTTGAGAGGGCAGATAAGAGTTGGGTGCCGCAGGGATCAGTGCTGGGGCCTCAACTATTTATAAGTCTATATTAATGACTTGGATGAAGGGACCAAGTGCAATGTAGCCAAGTTTGCTGATGATACGAAGATGGGTGGGAAAGCAAATTGTGAGGACGCAAAAAATCTGCAAAGGGATATAGACAGGCTAAGTGAGTGGGCAAAAATTTGGCAGATGGAGTATAATGTGGGAAAATGTGAGGTCATTCACTTTGGTAGAAAAAATATAGAAAAGCAAATTATAATTTAAATGGAGAAAAATTGCAAAGTGCTGCAGTACAGAGGGACCTAGGGGTCCTTGTGCATGAAACACAAAAAGTTAGTATGCAGGTACAGCAAGTAATCAGGAAGGCAAATGAAATGTTGGCCTTTATTGCAAGTGCGATAGAGTATAAAAGTAGAGAAGTCCTGCTATAACTACACAGGGTATTGGTGAGGCCACATTAAGCGTATTGCGTACAGTTTTGGTCTCCGTATTTAAGGAAGGATATACTTGCATTGGAGGCTGTTCAGAGAACGTTCACTAGGTTGATTCCGGAGATGAGGGGGGTTGACTTATGAAGATAGGTTGAGTAGGTTGGGCCTACATTCATTGGCGTTTAGAAGAATGAGGTGATCTTATCAAAACATAAGATAATGAGGGGGCTCGACAAGGTGGAGCAGAGAAATATTTCCACTCATAGGGGAAATTAAAACTAGGGGGCATAGTCTCAGAATAAGGGGCCTCCCATTTAAAACTGAGATGAGGAGGAATTTCTTTTCTCAGAGGGTTCTAAATCTATAGCATTCTCTGTCCCAGAGAGCTGTGGAGGCTGGGTCATTGAATATATTTAAGGCAGAGATAGACAGATTTTTGAGCTATAAGGGAATAAAGGGTTATGGGGAGCGGGGAGGGAAGAGGAGCTGAGTCCATGATCGGATCAGCCATAATCTTATTAAATGACGGAGCAGGCTCGAGGGTCCAAATGGCCTACACCTGCTCCTATTTCTTATGTTCAACCTCATTGCTGTGAGTCAGGAGTCACATATAGGCCAGACTGAGTAAGGATGGCAGATTTCCTTCCCTAAAGGATATTAGTGAACCAGATGGGTTTTTTTTTAATGAAAATCCGGTAGTTTCACGGAGCCCAATTTTGGCCATGACTTGGCATCAATTATTTTTGGAGTAAGTTGTTTTTTCTGGCATAAATGCCATTTTCCCCAAAAAATTTGCTCCAGAGTAAATCAGTTAGGTACAGTTTTTTTTAGTTCAGTTTTTTTCCCCAAAAGGGGGCGTTCCCAGACACTTGCACCAGTTTTGGCCATTTATGCCACTTTGGCAGCTAAAACTTACTCCAAATCGACTTAGGTCAACGTATGTGGCCAGCTCTGAAAAACATTGCGGGCAGTTAAGAATTTGGCGCAGGTTAGTACATTTAAAGCACCAACACTTATAAAGCACCAAAGCACAAAAATAAGCATTCAATAATAAAAAATAGAAGGAAGCTGAGGACCTGCACCAAGCACTAAACAAACCACAAAAAGTAATAAGCGTTCAATCAATAACAAATAAAAAATAGAAGTCCTACCTTTATGCCAGAATCAAGTTTTATTTTAAGTCCCACCTCATCAAAACACTCTTTCTCCTCCCCCCACCTCTCAAAAAAAACCTCTCCTCTCCTCCCCCCCCCCCCCACCCCCCCACACCCTCCAAATCAAAACTCTCAAGCACAACCATCAATAAATAAAAAATAAAACTGAAATCAGCCGGCCGGCCGGTGCGGGAGGCCACTCGGCCGTGGATAGGGTGCGGTGAAGATCGGGTCGTCCCTTCGGCCAGGGATAGGGGCTGCGAGCATCGGGTCCTGCTCACAGCCCGCAGGACACGCTGGGAGGGCAGGAGCATACGCGCAGACTTCACTGCGCATGCACGCAGCTGCCAGCAGTGCTTTCTGCGCTGGCCTGTTACTCCGCCCCCCACTTCACTAGCTACGCCACGCTGGGACACCGGAGACTTGGCAGTGCAGGCAGGATGGGGCCGCTTTTTTTCGGCGCCGTTTCCAGCGTACAAAGTCACCGCTTTTAAGGTAAGTGCACCGAAAAAAGGGGTTGGGGAAAATTTGGCCCATGGTCACCATTACTGATGGTAGCTTTTTTTTAAATTTCAGATTTATTTAATTAACGGAATTTAAATTCCACAGCTGCCATGATAAGATTTGAACTCGCGTCTCCGGATCATTAGTCCAGCCCAACTCTGGACTTTTGCGCATTAATCCCTACTTTCTCTCTACCATTGGTGGCAGCACCTGCAACTTTCTTGGGTATAATATCTGGAACTATCTCTCCACTTTGACCTTTCTCCTCCCACCCCCGCCCCCCCCCCAAAAAAAAACCTCTCCCATGTCTTTTCTCCTTTAAAAAGCCTTTTCAAAACCCAACTTTTCAGCCAGACTTAGTCACCTCCCCCTTTCTAAAGCTCACCCTTCATGACTTTGCAAAAGGATAAATAGATAAATGAATGCTAAGTGCCTGGGAACATTGTTTCTGTTAGAAATCTGTTAAAGATGCTACATGAAGGCAAATTATTATATTAGTACTGTTGTCTTTGATCTTGTACACAGACTATCGACTTCAGACTTTGGGGCCAAGTTTCAGCCTAAGTTGCTCCTGTTTTTTGGAGCAACTGGTTTAGAATGGAGTATCTTAGAAATTGCAATTCTCGGCATTTAGTTTGCTCCAGTTCTAGTCAGTTAGAACAGTTTCAGTTTGGAACAGATTTTTTTTTCCAAAAGGGGGCATGTCACACCACTTACACCCGTTTTGAAAGTTTAGGCAGTGAAAACATACTCCAAACTAACTTAGAATGGAGTAAGTGTAGATTTTTGTACGCTCAGAAAAACCTTGTCTACACTTAGAAAATCAGGCGTAGGTTACAAATCAGGCATAGGGAATGGGGGGGGGGGGCGGTTTAAAGGGAAGTTTACAAACATTAAACACTTCAGTTTTACAAATAAAGAGCCATCATCAAAAAAATGATAAATACATCAATAAATCAACCAATAAATCAATCAAAAAAATAAATAAATAAACCTCCCCCCGCCCCCCAGTGTGTCTGTGTGGATGTCTCTCACTCTCTGTCAGTGCCTGTGTTTCTGACAGCGAGGGGAGGGGGAGGGGGGTGGAGCGAAGGTCGGGTTGGCCGGGAGGGGAGGGAGGGAGAGCGGAGGTCAGGTCGCCGGGGGGGGGGGGGGGGGGGCGAGCAGAGGTCGGGTCCGGTCCGGGGGAGGAGTCAAGTCGGGTCGGGTCGGGAGGAAGCAGGAGCTGGGCGTGGGAGGTGAGCCTTATCCACACAGCCCCAGTGAGGCCATTCGGCCAGGGCTAGGGGCTGCGTGCTTCGGGCCCCTCCCACACAGTTTTGGGCGCCTGGAACTACTGCACATGTGCACCCACTGTAGCGCGCATGTGCAGAGGTCCCGGCACTGTTTTCAGTGCAGCGACCTGGCTCCGCCCCCCCACAGCTCATGCTGCGCCGCACCCAGTTCCAGAGAACCTGCAGGGAGCTGGAGAATAGGTGAGGTTTTTTTCGGCGCACTTTGTGGCGCGAGAAACAGACATCCAGGTCAGGGCTGCGCCGTTCTAGGCGCGGCCCGAAACTTGGGCCCATAATGTGATGATCAAATATATGCTCCAGAAATTCAGGAGCTTGGCATCCAACCTACAATAAACAATCAAATGTCTGTACTTGCTTCCCCAAGTACATCTGAGAATTAGCCACAATGGGCCAAAAATTGCAGTCTCTATGGGCGCGTACGATGTGCGCACACGATGTGCGCACCCACCCGTAGAGGCCCTGCAAGGGTTGGTTCTCGGTGCGCGATGCGCTTGCGC
The DNA here is from genome assembly GCF_044704955.1 of Pristiophorus japonicus. NCBI lineage: Eukaryota > Metazoa > Chordata > Chondrichthyes > Pristiophoridae > Pristiophorus > Pristiophorus japonicus. The sequence continues at coordinate 108,419,689 of NC_091979.1, read as the reverse complement.
TGAAAATCGGCACTTGTGAACTGTCAAAAAATGTCTTTCGACAGTTCCAAGGCATCCCTGGACAGAGGATACAAGTTATTAGAATAAGGTAATTTAATCTCCACAAAACACATCTTTTTAAAATTTACATGGATAGCGCCTCTATAGTGTGTGTGTATGTATATATACACACACACACATATGTATGATAAAAGAAAACTCCTTTAATTAAAAATAAAATTTCCAGCAAAGCAAGGTAAAAATGTAATGCAGGATGGTAGATCTATCTTACACCTCAGTTCAGATACAATGTTTACACAACAATTTTATATTAACCTTACATAGTGTAATGAAAGAAACTATTGCAATACTTATTCAATTTTTTTAAATCTCAATCTTTTAATGCAAGCTGTAATAAATGCTAGGACTGAAAATGTAACTTTTCTAACCATAGTGATGCAATGGTTACTATAAATGTCATGAAAACAAAAACTTCCAAATGCTCTCAGAAGTTAACAACCTCAATTTTATCAACCTCCGTTAATTGATGGCAGTATATTTCAAAGACTATTTTATTATCAGGAGCCATATCCAAATAGAAAGCCCAACCTCTGAATTAAACAACTTTTCACAAACTCTCATCTGAAATAATTTGTAGAGTTTACCAGTATGTTCCCGCTCCTTGAGATGTCAGATCCATTCCATCTACTGCATTATAATTATCATCATCCATAATTTTTGATAAGCCAAAATCAGTTATTTTTATTTCTCCACATGCAGTTCCGTCAACCAAGAGGATATTACCTAAATGCAAAATTAAAATACCTGTGTTACCTGCATTTTACTTGAATCAATTTTTAATAAAGTAAAACGGCTTTTATATTCATCTTTGGCTGCGAGCAACTGTCTCATATAGCTGCCAGCCACATCAAAATAAACCGATGATTCTTTTTTTCAAGATTTGGTCAGAAATATCAGTTTAAAATGGGTCTTCCTAATTTTCACCAATCTTCTTCAGGTCTGTAAATGTGCTGCTCTGACGGCAATGTAATTTTGTGGTGACATCACAACTCAATGTCATGACATCACACACACACTGCTCTTTTCTAGTGTCATGATGGTGTTACTAATCCATGCAAACACACTGGCCAAAATGTCACAACCAGCCTTTGGATTGCTCAGAAAGCTCCATCAGCACAGCCAGTTTATAGGAATGCTGTAGGAGAGAGTTAAATCAAGAAATAATGGAGGCTTGTAAGAAAGGTACTGCAATAATCATGGACGATTTTAATCTTCATATTGATTGGAAAAATCAAATTGGCCAAGGTAGGCTTGAGGACGAGTTCATAAGAGTGTATTCGGGATGGTTTCTTAGAACAATATGTTGTGGAACCAACCAGGGAGCAGGCTATCTTAGATCTGGTAATGTGTAATGAGACCAGATTAATTAATGATCACATAGTAAAGGACCACTAGGAAAGAGTGACCATAGCATGTTAGAATTTCAAATTCAGTTTGAGGGTGAGAAACTTGGGTCTCAAACCAGTGTCCTGAACCTAAATGAAGGCAATTACAAAGGTGTGAAGACAGAGTTGGTTGAAGTAGATTGGGAAAATAGATTAAAGAGTAAGATGGTAGATAAGCAGTGGCAGACAGTTAAGGAGATATTTCATAACGCTCAGCAAAAATATATTTCAGTGAGGAGGAAAGACTAAGAGAAGGATGAACCATCCGTGGCTAACTAAGGAAGTAAAGGATGGTATCAAACTGAAAACAAAGGCATACAATGTTGCGAAGATTAGTGGTAAGCCAGAGGATTGGAAAATGTTTAGAAACCAGCAAAGAAATACTAAAAAAGAGATTACGAGAGTAAACTAACAAGAAATATAAAAACAGACAGTAAGAGCTTCTACAGGTATATAAAAAGGAAGAGAGTAGCTAAGTAAACATTGGTCCCTTAGAGGATGAGACTGGAGAATTAATAATGGGGAACAGGGAAATGGCAGAGACTTTGAACAAATATTTTGTATCGGTCTTCACGGAAGACACTAAAAGCATCCCAATAATAGATAATCAAGGGGCTAGAAGAGGGGAGAACTTAAAAAAAAAAAATCACTATCACTAGAAGAAAAGTACTGGGTAAAATAGTGGGACTAAAGGTGGACAAGTCCCCTGGACCTGAAGCCCTGCATCCTAGGATCTGAAAAGAAGTGGCTGCAGAGATAGTGGATGCATTGGTTGCTGGGGAGGTCTCAGCGGATTGGAAAACCACAAATGTAATGCCTCTATTTAAGAAAGGAACGAGGCAGAAAGCAGGAAACTATAGACCAGTTAACCTAACATCTGTCATTGGAAAAATGCTGGAGTCCATTATTAAGGAAGTTGTAGCAGGACATTTAGAAAATCATAATACAGTCAAGCAGAGTCAGTATGGTTTTATGAAAGGGAAATCATGTTTGACAAATTTTCTGGAGTTCTTTGAGGATGTAATGAGCAGGGTGGATAAGGAGGAACCAGTAGATGGAGTGTATTTGGATTTCCAGAAAGCATTTGATAAGGTGCCACATAAAAGGTTACTGTACAAGATAAGAGCTCACGGGGTAGAGGGTAATATATTAGCATGGATAGAGGATTGGCTAACTAACAGAAAACAGAGAGTCGGGATAAATGGGTCATTTTCAGGTTGGTGGGCTGCCACAGGGATCAGTGCTGGGGCCTCAACTATTTACAATCTATATTAGTTACTTGGATGAAAGGACCAAATTTGTTGATGATACAAAGATAGGAGAGAAAGCAAGTTGTGAAGAGGACACACAGAATCTGCAAAGGGATATAGATCGGCTAAATAAGTGGGCAAAAATTTGGCAGAAAATGTGAGGTTATCCACTTTGGTAGGAAAAATAAAAAAGCAAATTACTTAAATGGAGAGAGCTTACAAAATGCTGCGGTACAGAGGGATCGGGGTCCTTGAAACACAAAAAGTTAGTATGCAGGTACAGCAAGCAATTAGGAAAGCAAATGGAATGTTGGCCTTTATTGCAAGAGGCATGGAATATAAAAGTAGGGAAGTCCTGCTTCAACTGTACAGGGCATCGGTGAGACCACACCTGGAGTACAGTGTACAGGTTTGGTCTCCCTATTTGAGGAGGGATATACTTGCACTGGAATTCAGAGAAGGTTCACTAGGTTGATTCCCAAGATGAAGGGGTTGTTTTATGAAGAAAGGTTGAGCAGGTTGGGCCTATACGCATTGGAGTTTAGAAGAATGAGGTGTGATTTTATTGAAACATAAAAGATTATGAGGAGGTTTGAAAGGGTAGATGCAGAGAGAATGTTTCCCCTCGTGGGGGAATCTGGAACTAGGGGGCATAGTTTCAGAATAAGGGATCGCCCATTTAAAACAGAGATGAGGAGGAATTTCTTCTCTGAGGGTCGTGAATCTGTGGAATTCTCTACCCCAGAGAGCTGTAGAGGCTGGGTCATTGAATATATTTAAGTTGGAGATAGACAAGATTTTTGAACGTTAAGGGAGGCAGGGTTATGGGGAGCAGGCAGAGAAGTGGAGTTGAGGCCAAGATCAGATCATCTTATTGAATGGCGGAGCAGGCTTGAGTGACCAAATGGCCTACTCCTGATTCTATTTCTTATGTTCTTATGTTCTGTAATAAAAGGAAATGGGCAGTGCAATTACCTCACTCGCCCAATATCTTGGCTGCAATGTAAACGCAGTTTAAGTCATTACTAGCTTCCCCATATCATTTAGAAGGCAAAGACGGATGTGGTACTGAGTCAGCCTAGGATGATCCCAGGTTCGATTCCTGGTCTGTGCAGAGTAGACTGATATCAGACAAAAGAGCAATAAAGGATCTACAAGTTGCATCAGCAACCCCAGGTGGGGAGCAGCACCTAGCATTTATATAGAACCCCAACACAGAAAAACGCTTCAAGGTGCTTTGAAGAGGGAGGAAAACATTGGAAAAGATAGGGGAATGGACACAAAAAAACATCCAGATTGCTATGCATTGCCCCCTGCTGGGAATTACAGTTGTGATGTCCTTGATGTTCAAATAACTGACCATTACTCACTGTCTAGACTTGCACATTAAGAATGGCGACAAGTGCATTATAGCGGAGGGCTACCAGCACAAGCGGTCATACATTTCAGTATTCATATTCTTTCACTTTCTGTATGGCACACAGCTTTGGGCATTCTTGCAGTTTATTAGGCATCAGTTTCTAATACAAACTGCATTTATTCTAATATTTTAATTAATTAAGCCATTCCAAAAATCACAAACAACATACAATGATGCGTCTGATTAATAAGACCTCTGACATCTGAACACATCAGGTCACAGTTAGAAGACTGACAGACAGTACTGCTTCTTTCAGTCCATGATGCAAACTTACCAGGCTTTAGATCATAGTGTATAATTGGAGGTTTGATCTCATTTAGATACCGCAATGCATTTGCTATCTGCATTACAATGGATCTTGCTTCCTTCTCAGACATCAGTTTGTGCTGCTTTAGATAGAAGTCTAAATCATTTCCTTCACAGTATTCTAACACTGTACAAAATCTAAGGAAAGACAATTTACATTTTATTACACATCTCCTTCACCACCACATTATGTAGATTAAAATTTTCTTTGCTTGTTGCTCTGCGATTTACTTGGTCTATTTTAACTATACCACTTTTGAACCGTTCATTGGCAGTTGGCTCCTGTAGTGCAAATCTCCCACAGCTGGCGGCTAAATCAACATAAACCGGCCATATTTTTAGACCAATGAAGATGACCCATTTTTCAATTGGGTTTTCCCAGCTGTTATCAATCTTACTGGGTGTAGTGTTTCAGCGGCTATCCACAAACATTTCCCATTATTTTTTTAGTGACTTTGTGACGCAGTATCTTCACATCACTATGCATGTGTACTGCCCAGAATATCAAACCAGCCTGTGCATACAAGGAATGTTGGGCCCCCACAATACAACTAGTATATAGGCAGACATGCTGCATTTTACAAAATAAAATAAATGCGAAAAGGAGCTGCTAAGTTAACACACTCTTGAGACCAAGGCTGCAATATAAAAGCACTTTATTTTAAGTAGTTCTACTGAAGTCTTGGTAAAACTGCAAGTATTAGTTTTTGCAAGAGACAGTTTATTGATTGTGAAAGGAAGGAAACCATGCCGCTAACCTAATGTAGTTTTACTGCTACTTTAAAAGATATAAATGGTGAACTTACAATTTGCCACATATTGCTGTCAATTTTGACAGTCCACATCTCTGCTGAATAAGCAGCACGGAAGGATGGTTAAATATAGAGGGCTCAGTTGAGGTCCTCAAAAGCACCAGAAACCTCTGCACAATATGCATAAAAACTAAACATACTTTTACACTGGCAGTTCTGTATTTTGGGTTGAGGAAAAGCAATGTCCATGCAACATCTTACCAATTTTTTATTTGCTAAACTACAGAATTTTTGTATTCTATACTTTTAGATTAAAACAAAACAGATTCGGTTTGGCTTTTTATGGCCATATCTACTTGCACTGCCACCTTTAATAACCTGTTTATCTGTACAAGGCCCTCTACACTTAAAATCCATTCACTCAAGATGCATTTCCTTTCCCTATTATTACTGCCAAATATATTCACATTTATTTATTTTGAACTGCATTTGCCCATCCTATGTCCTCCTGCAGCAGTCCTTCACAATTTGTTCTTGCTTAATTTGACATCATTGGCAAATTTCAACATTGTTCCCTCGAATTCCAAGGCTAGATTACATACACATTAATAGTAAGAAAGAAGTCTGAGAAAAACAACATTTTTTCCCCCTTGAGTTTCCGCTCATTCATTTGCATATCACCGAATGCAAAATCTGCCATGAACCAGCACAATTAAACAAATATATTCCCTGATATATTTAAGAGTGGTAACTCGGTACAGTTTGATATATATAGCTGAAAATATGCATTTTAATCAGGTCAATCCATCACCTGAGAGTAATCCGATTATAAATGGACTGAAAATGACAAAAAACCAACCATTTCTTAGTTATATTGGGGTACAGTAGTCAGTTTCTTAGTAAATTAAAAAAATGATATTCAAAAGCTTAAAACATTCATATTGATGTCCTTGCACCCAAAAGAACCAGCTTAATTTTTAAAGCCTCCTCAAAGACCCACAAACGAGTGCAATTAACGGAAACTCCCAATGGTGATTAACTCATCCCGGGGGCGGTATGGCCAGTTGTGGGCGGGGCCTGCTTCTAACGTGATTTTTTTTAAACAAGCGCAAAAGATTACAGAAACTCGGGTTATGCTGAACGTAATTTGTGCTTAAAGTTCTGCGATTTTTTGCAACGGTTATGCCAATTTTGGATGAATTGCACCGAAAAAACCAACGCAACCGAGCGGCAACAAATATCAAAAATATGCACTTGCTTAAACTGAACTGCACGTGCACTAATAAATGGGGTGCTGCAACAGAATGATTACCAACTGGAACCCATTGGGATCAATACCTATGCCATAAAATTCTGTTCAGTAAAACATCATGGCAGGGTTTTGATTATTTTAAATTTAAAAAAGCAACACCTTCTTGAAGACATTTATATTTTTTCCTGCATTATTCAACATGCACCATCTAGGACAGACAAATGCATATAGGCCTCTATCGATGCCACGCTAAAACTGAATCACACTATCAAAATTTAATTTAATTACAGCAGGAGAAGCCCCCAACATCCCACAAAGGAAATCAAACGGACACTATGCAAGTTTGAATGGGATCTGTTAAAGCAATTCTAAACAGAATAATCAAAATAAATCCCTTTTGTACTGACAAACTTATCAAACTAAACTTTGAAGTTATGAAGTTTATCTTCCTATTAGTAAAATTAAGATGCTCTTTGAGGCTAGTCTTGAGTTAATTATCTTCCCATTAGCCCTACTGTCCATGCCAGACAGGTTCACTATAACACACTAAAAATGTAAGCCACTGATTTCAGCTGATATCATGCTGACCTGTTGCTTTTTCAAAAGAATGGAACATATTCATTCTGAAATCACAAAGCAGCATATACTTACGTATCTGTATCCAGGGAGAAATAGTCATACAACTTAACTATCCTGGGATGATCCAGTTCTTTGTGTATTCTGTATTCTCTACATGCATGCCTAAAACCAACAATTAAAATAGTGCATATAATTCTACTTTGCTTTGAAACTACAGAAAATTCTGTTTGCAGTTTTAAGGATAAAGACATACTTGTGATAGTTTTCTTTCTTTTCTTCCCTCCAGTTTTTGTTCAGTTGATGGATTTTCACTGCTGCATACCGCTGTTCAATCAAATCAAAGGCCTAACACAAAAAAATATAAAAAATTGTACTTACAAATAAAGTTTGATAGATTCTTAATGAATGGGATTTCAAAATAATATATGCAAACACACACTTCTTTCAAGGCTCCAAATAAATCATTTTAAAAGAAAAAATACCTCAATTACACTATCTATGGGAAGCACAAAGGGTTTTGAACGGTGTACAATATATAGTGCAAGGCATAAGATGAGAGATCTTGTTGAGACATCCTGCCTAGCAGTGTTACTTGCTAACAGCAAAGGCCAGAGGCCCAAGCCCGTTCAGCCTCCCCCGACCACCCCCCTCTCCTTTCTCTCCCCCCTCCCCCCCTCCTTTCCTCCCCCCCCCCCTCTCCTTTCCTCCCCCCCTCCTTTTCCCTCCCTCCCCCTCCTCCCCCCTCCCTCCGCCTGCCCCCCCCCCCTCGCTGTCAGAAACACAGACACTGACAGACAGAGAGTGAGAGACACTGACACGAGACACACTGGGGGGGTGGGGGGCATCCCAGCACACTGTTGGAGGGCTCCCGGTGCTGCAATCGGTAAGTAGAACATTTTTTATTTATTGATTTAAAAAAAATTCATTTATTAATTTTTTTTGATTGATTTATTGGTTGATTTATTGATGTTTTTATCATTTATTATTGATGATGGCTCTTTATTTGTAAAACTGAAGTGTTTAATGTTTGTAAACTTCCCTTTAAACCCCCCCCCCCCCCATCATTTCCTACACCTGATTTGTAACTTACGCCTAATTTTCTAAAGTGTAGACAAGGTTTTTTCGAGCGTACAAAAAATCTTCACTTACTCCATTCTAAGTTAGTTTGGAGTAAGTTTTCACTGCCAAAACTTTGAAAACAGGCGTAAGTGGCCGGACACGCCCCATTTTGAAAAAAAAATTCTGTTCCAAAGTGAAACTGTTCTACCGGACTAGAACTGCAGCAAACTAAATGCCGAGAATTTGAATTTTTAAAGATACTCCGTTCTACACCAGTTGCTCCAAAAAATCAGGAGCAACTGAGGCTGAAACTTGGGCCCAAAAGAAGCAAAAAAAGTACTACAAAACCAAAGTTCTACTAAAACAAATTGTATAGCTTAATTAAGAGTCCTTTCACTTGCAGTATGGATGGTGAATTGGACCAAATTCAAGCAGCATTCCCTTGCAAGAGGAAGAGTGGAAACAGCACTGAATCCTAGCTAGGCAGGCTGCGAATTGAAGCCCAGAAATGCACAGAACATCAAGACTGCCAATGGCCACAGAAGGAAGGTGGGCCAAAAGTAGCTCCCGAGCAGTATGCTGAGAACCACTGCTATCTACTACTGTCAAAATGAGAGAAAATGTGTTACATAGTCACAAGATGGATATGGATGAGGAAGGCTATTCAATCAATCCCAACTCATCTATTTAGAAAAAACCCATAGTCTAATGTCCTACTGCTCAGGTTTAATTTAAAGTGTTTGCCAAATTTACCTTTTCTATACCATTTACTATCTTATCTACTGCTAGAAGATCCCCTCTTGGTTGGCTTCTTTCAAGAATTAAATACCCAAGTTTCTTCAGTCTCGTGGATCTTCTCTGTGCTCAGTTACCGGAACTGGACACACACTGTACAGTGTAACTTCCTCCAATTCATACTCTCCCGCTTTGGTTATATAGTTTAACATTCGATTTGTTCTGCTAGCTGTAGCTTTGTTGTGATTGGATATGTTCAGCAGAGTTTACCAATACCTCGACATCTTTCTCAACATCACTCTTAGCTATTTTCATACCATTCTAAAGAGTACTTGTATCATCCTTTGTTTCTTCCTATGTCCATACATTTGACATTACATTCCTCTGCTACCAGACTCAGATGGCAGGAGGAGGGGAGCATTGACAAGTTTGCTCAACACCCCCCGAGTTTGCATCACTGGCCAATTTGACCAATCTGAGGCGCTGAATCCAAATCATTAATTGTTTAAAAAAATCTAAAACCAGTTAGAGATGCAGTAAAATTAGGCAATTTTTAAAAAAAGGACGTGACTGCTGCCAGCACAAGCGCGCTGCCGGTCCATCACAGAAGCGGGTTAGTTAAAATTTGTTTTTGAAAAGCCGGGAAGGGAGATAAGATGGATTGTTGAAAAAGCTGGGAAAATGTTTAAAAGCCGGGAAGGGAGTGGGCTGGTAAGAAAGCCAGGAAAGGATTGGGCTGGTGAAAAAGCCGGGAAGCCGAAACACTTCTCAGATCCTCCATCTGTTGTGGTGAATTTAGGACCTGACAGTTATGCGCAGAATGCTTCCGGTTCGTTGGCAGGAGTCACTCGTAAAAAATAAACTCCTCATATGCTAAGTTCTGAAGTACTTGCATCATTTGTGAATTTTACCAGGATGCAGCCCATTTCTAATCATCTTATTTTGTAACCTAATATGGTCATAAATTATTCAATAACTAAGCACATTTTATGGGCTCAATTTTCCTTAGTTATCTGCACAGTTTTTTTGGCGTGCACGTTTTTTTTTGGCGTAAATTAAAATATCCAAGTTTCCCCAAAGTTTCTGTGCCAGCGTAACTCAGTTAGTTACGATTTTTTAGGTTATGATTTATTTGCATCGTAGTAACCTGATGTCTGCGCCAATTTTTCACATTTAAGTTTGGCGAACTTACATTTTTCCTAGGATGGCGTATGTGACCACTCCCAAAAACCTTCTTGTTCCACTCATAATAAATGGTCAGACTCAGTACTGTGTAATGAGCAAGTGTGACCTTAGCTCCTTTATTAAGGTTCCAGAGTGCAGATACCTCGTGGGTGGCCTGCTTATATACTGTGCTCCCAAGGGATGCTGGGATTCCTTGGGACTCCAACAGGTAGGCCCTCTGGTGGTCAGGTGTGATGCAGTTACAAGGGGTTAAATACATAACATCACTCCCCCGTGAAGTCAACATAACATCACTCCCCCATTGACCATGCCAGCGAGCCATTTGGAACCATGTCCATAATTGAGCACAAACACATGATCATTGATCTCAATATCGCGTGACAAATTTGCACGGTCATGGTACACACTTTGTTGATGCCGCTTGTCCTCCACATGATCATTTGGACAAGAGAGAGCCTTTGTTTTAAGCACCCATTTCATGAGCAGCTCAGCTGGAAGAATCCCAGTGAGTGATTGGGGTCTGGTGCGGTAGCTGAGCAGTACGCGGGACAACCAGGTCTGCAGGGAGCCTTCCAACACGCGTTTCAAGCTTTGCTCAATGGTCTGAACTGCCAGTTCTGCCTGGCCGTTGGATGCGGGTTTGAACGGGGCAGATGTGACATGTTTGATCCCGTTGCGGGTCATGAATTCTTCGAATTCAGCACTGGTGAAGCACGGCCCATTGTCGCTGACGAGGACATCAGGCAAGCCGTGCGTGGCAAACATAGCTCGTAGACTTTCAATGGTGGCCGTGGATGTGCCGACAGGAATTATTGCACATTTAATCCACTTTGAATAAGCGTCCATACCAACCAAAAACATTTTGTCTAGGAATGGGCCCGCATAGTCTATATGGATCCTCGACCACGGTTTGGATGGCCATGACCACAAACTTAGCGGTGCCTCTCTGGGTGCATTGTTCAACTGAGAGCAAGTGTTGCACTGGCGCACACATGACTCTAAATGTGAGTCGATGCCACGCCACCACACGTGGGATCTGGCTATGGCTTTCGTCATTACGATGCCTGGGTGGGTGTTGTGCAGATCGCAAATAAATGTGTCTCTTGGGCAAGACTACGCGATTGCACAACAAAAGACAGTCCGCCTGCAGAGACAGCTCATCTTTGCATCTGTGGAACGGCTTAAATCGCTTCCTGCATCTCCACTGGGACACTGGACCAGCTCCCATGGAGGACTCAGTTTTTTTTAAACCAAGGACAGTAAAGGATCCTGGCTGGTCCAGGTCCTGTTCTGGCGGGCCGTAACGGGGGATCTCTCGTTCTCAAATGCCTCCATGACCACGATCAAGTCTGCTGGCTGTGCCATTTCCATCCCGGTGGTGGGCAATGGTAGCCGACAGAGCATCTGCGCAGTTCTCTGTGCTCAGTCTGTGGCGGATTATATAGTTGTATGCCGACAGCGTGAGCGCCCATCTTTGGATGCGGGCAGAGGCATTGATATTAATCCCTTTGCTCTCCGAGAATAGCAATCTGAGCGGCTTGTGGTCAGTTTCAAGCTCGAACTTGAGGCCAAATAAGTACTGGTGTGTTAACACCGTAAACGCACGCCAGAGCCTCTTTTTCAACCATGCTGTAGGCCTTTTCGGCCTGGCACAAACTCCTGAATGCATACACAACTGGCTGCAAAATTCCCGATTCATTAGCCTGTTGTCATCAAAGGCAGTCCCTCGGAATCGATGAGGACTTGCTTCCACTCCCAAAGTGAGTTCTTTGATGGCTGAACAGTCCGATACGAGAGCCACAGACCCTGTTACAGGTGGGACAGACATTCGTCAAGGGAAGGGATCGGTGGGGCTGCTTTGCCGTGCGCTCCTTCCGCTGCCTGCGCTTGGCCTCTTCATCCTCTTCGTGTTGAGACTTGAAGAGCTCAATGTACTTTCTCCACCTTGGACGTCTTCGGCCAGGGTCTCCCAGGTATCAGTGGTGATGTCGCACTTTACCAGGGAGGCTTTGAGGGTGTCCTTATAACGTTTCCGCTGTCCTCCTTTGGCTTGTTTACCATGAAGGAGCTCCGCATAAAGCATTTACTTAGGGAGTCTCATATCTGTCATGCGAACTATGTGGCCTGCCCAGCGAAGCTGATCGAGTGTGGTCAGTGCTTCAATACTGGGGATGTTAGCCTGGTCGAGGACACTGATGTTGGTGTGCCTGTCCTCCCAGAGCATTTGCAGGATCTTGCGGAGACATCGTTGGTGATATATCTCCAGCGACTTGAGTTGCCTTCTATACATCGTCCATGCCTCAGATTCAAACAGGAGGGCGGGTATTACTACAGCCCTGTAAGACCATGAGCTTGGTGGTAGATTTGAAGGCCTGTTCTTCAAACACTCTTCCTCAGACGGCCGAAAGCTGCACTGGTGGCAATGTTGAATCTCCGCATCAATGTCTGCCTTTGTTGATAAGAGGCTCCCGCGATATGGGAAATGGTTCACGTTGTCCAGGGCCGCGCCGTGGATCTTGATGACTGGGGGGGGCAGTGCTGTGTGGCGGGGACAGGCTGGTAGAGGGCCTTTGTCTTACGGATGTTAAGCGTAAGATCCATGCTTTCATATGCCTCAGGTGAATACATTGACTATATCCTGGAGTTCAGCCTCTGAATGTGCACAGACGCAGGTGTCGTCCACATACTGCAGCTCAACGACAGAGGTTGGGGTGATCTTGGACCTGGCCTGGAGGCGGCGTAGGTCAAACAGTTTCCCACTGGTTCTGCAGTTTAGTTCCACTCCAGCGGGGAGCTTGTTGATTGTGAGGTGGAGCATGGCGGTGAGGAAGATTGAGAAGAGGGTTGAGTGATAACGCAGCCCTGTTTGACCCTGGTCCGGACGTGGATGGGGTCAGTAATGGATCCGTTGGTAAGGATCACGGCCTGCATGTCATCGTGAAACAGGCGAAGGATGTTGACAAACTTTTGGGGGCAGCCGAAATGGAGGAGGACACTCCATAGACCCTCACGATTGACAGTGTCAAAGGCCTTTATAAGATCGAAAAAGGCCATGTATAAGGGCTGGCGCTGCTCCCTGCATTTTTCCTGCAGCTGTCGCGCTGCAAAGATCATGTCTGTTGTGCCCCGTAGGGGACAAAATCCGCATTGTGATTCCGGGAGGAGCTCCTCAGCCACAAGGAGAAGATGGTTAAGGAGAACTCTAGCGACAACTTTCCCAGTGGCTGATAGCAGGGAGATTCCCCTGTAGTTGCCGCAGTCGGACTTGTCCCCGTTTTTAAAAATGGTCACAATCACTGCGTCTCAGATCTCTCGGCATGTTCTCCTCCCTCCAGATGAGAGACATGAGGTATTGTATCTGCGCTAACAGCGCCTCTCCGCCGTACTTTAGCGCCTCAGCAGGGATTCTATCCGCTCCCGTAGCCTTGTTATTCTTCAGCTGTTTTATGGCTTTGTCTACCTTGTGCAATGTTGAAGTTTCACTGAGTTGGTGGTGGGTCGCATGCTGGGGGATGGAGTCGAGAACACTCGAGTCAAAGGCAGAGTCTCGATTGAGGAGATCTTCAAAGTTGTTTCTTCCATCAGGCCCGGACAGCCTCGGTGTCCTTGATGAGTGTTTCCCCGTTCTTGGCCAGCAGTGGGGTGGGGCCTTGGGAGTTTGGACCATAGGTGGCCTTGACTGCAATGAAGAATCCTCGCATATCGTGGCTGTCGGCCAGTTGTTGTATCTCCTGTGCTTTCTCCATCCACCACCTGTTCTTTAGGTCCCGGGTTTTTTGTTGGACCTGAGCCTTGAGCCATCTGTAGTAATGTTTTGCAGCTCCCGAATTGGGTTGTTGCTTGAGGCTCAGAAATGCTTTGTGCTTGCGATCTATTAGTTCTTCAATCTCCTGATCATTTTCATCAAACTAGTCCTGATGTTTCCTGGTTGAGTGACCAAGTGTCTCTTCACAGGCACAGGTTATAGAGGCCTGGAGGGCAGACCAAGCGCTGTGGCCATTCAGCATCTCGGACATCAAGGCACACCAGATTGGCTGTGAGGCGCTGGCTGAATAAAGCTCTCTTAGCTGAGTCTCCAAGTGCCCTGGCATTAACTTTTTTGCGGAACTGCTTCTGCTGTCCCCTCTGCTTTGGGGCAATGTTAATGTTAATGATGGATCGGATTAGGCGATGGTCCGTCCAGCAGTCGTCAGCTCCTGTCATGGCGCAGGTGATGCGCACATCCTTGCGATCCCTAGCTCGGACGATGACATAGTCAAGCAGGTGCCAGTGTTTGGAGTGAGGGTGTTGCCACGATGCCTTGTATTTGTCCCTCTGGTGGAACAGGATGTTAGTGATGAGGAGTTCATGTTCTAGACATTTTGTCAGTAGGATACCGCTGGATTTGGCTTTCCCTACTCCCTCTCTGCCAATCACGCCTCCCCAGAGGGCTGTGTCTTTGCCGACCCTGGCATTAAAATCACTCAGGAGGATCAATTTGTCGCCAGTAGGGACGCGGGACAAGGATGTCTCAAGGTTGGAATAAAAAACCTCTTTAGCCTCATCCGTTGCATCGAGTGTAGGGGCGTACATACTGATGAATGTGGCGCATTGGTTCCGAGATAGAGTAATACGAAGAGTCATGAGGAGTTTGTTAACCCCACAGGGGGAGTCTTTGAAATTCCTGGATGTATACGCAACTGGTTGCAAAATTCCCGCTTCATTAGCCTGTTGTAACACACACCCGACCCCGTATGACGACGCATCGCAAGCTAACACCAATCGTTTACAGAGGTGATACAGGACAAGCAGTTTGTTAGGACACATTAAGTTTCTGGCTTTCTTAAAGGCAGCCTCTTGTGAATTCCCCTACACCCAGTGCACATAGTGGTTCTAGCATGGTGCTTAACCCAGGTAGGAAATGACCAAAGTAGTTAAGAAGTCCCAGGAATGACCGCAGCTCTGTCACTTTCTGTGGTCGCAGCGAGTTCTTGATGGCCTCCATCTTAGCGTCGGTGGGTCTGATGCCGTCTCCTGCGATTCTCCTTCCTAAGAATTCGATGTCCTGTGCCAGGAAAACACACTGAGCGTTTCAACCCGAGCCCCACATGATCCAACCGACGAAGAACCTCCTCCAGGTTCTTCAAGTGCTCCGTGGTGTCCTGACATGCAACCAATATGTCGTCCTGGAAGACCACTGTGCAAGGAACCGACTTTAGCAGGCTCTCCATGTTCCGCTGGAAGATCGCAGCGGCCGACCGAATTCCGAATGAACACCGGTTGTAGATAAAAAGACCTTTGTGCGTGTTGATGCAGGTGAGGCCTTTTGAAGACTCCTCCAGCTCCTGCATCATGTAGGCAGAGGTCAGGTCCAGCTTGGTGAACGTCTTCCCTCCAGCCAGGGTCGCGAATAGGTCATTTGCCTTGGGTAACGGTTACTGGTCCTGCAGCGAAAAACGGTTAATCGTTACTTTAGAGTCCCCGCAAATTCTAACCATACCGTCCTTCTCGAGCACCGGAACAATCGGACTGGCCCAGTCGTTGAATTCCACTGGCGCGATGATACCTTCACGTTGCAGCCTGTCCAACTCGATTTCAACTTTTTCATGTACGGTACCGCCCGAGCCTTGTGGTGGATGGGTCACGTACTGGGAACCTAATGGATCTGCACTTTCGCCCCCGAAAAGCTTCCAATGCCTGAATCGAATAACGAAGGGAACTTGCTTAGAACCTGGGTACATGCGGTGTCGTCGACAGACGAAAGCACTCGGCTGTTGTCCCAGCGAATGTTTCCCAGCCAGCTTCTGCCAAACAACGTGGGGCCATCCCGTGGCACAATCCACAGCGGGAGTTCGTGTACTGCTCCATCATAGGAGACTTTGAATTCAGCACTGCCAATTACAGGGATTAGTTCCTTGGTGCAAGTCCTTAGTTTGGTGTGAATGGGGCTGAACTTGGGCTTGTGTGCCTTCTTTCCCCACAGCCTGTCGAAGGCCGTTTTACTCATTATGGACTGACTTGCCCCATAGACACTGGAATACCGTTCAGTTCAACTGAGCATTTCGTCGTGAACGTGTGTACCCTGTACAACTCTGCCTCCTCCGTACAAGTTTCCAATTCCGTCTGATCCACTGTGGATCGATCCTCTGCAACGTGGTGGTTTGCAGGATTTGCAGCTCGCCTGCACATTTGTTGGAGGTGTCCCATTGTTCTGCAGCCATTGCATGCATAGTGCTTAAAGCGGCATTGATGGGGCCAATGATTACCTCCGCAGCGCCAACAGGCTGTTAACTGCCTCGCATTAATAAATGATGGTGGACTCGGCCACAGCAGCCGGCGGGCACGCTCTGCCCTGTACATTTCTGCTCAGAACCGACGTTACTTTATGCACAGTACTGGACAAAACTTCTTTGTTCTGCGAAATCTGTTTGGTGTTGTCGCTGGTGGACATAAATGCCTGGGCTATCGTTATGGCTTTACTCAGATTCGGAGTTTCTACCATCAACAGTTTGCGAAGGATTGTCTCATGTCCGATGCCCAGTACAAAAAAAGTCTCTGACCATTTGTTCTAGGAATCCCTCAAACTCACAATGTCCTGCAAGGTGCCTTAGCTCGCCACTTCCTGGCCCTCCGATCACTGACACGTATAGAACCGATACCTCGCCATCAAAACACTTTCCTTAGGATTTAGGTGCTCCTGGACCAGCGTACACAGTTCTTCGTAGGATTTCTCTGTTGGTTTTGCTGGGGCCAGAAGATTCTTCATGAGGCCATAGGTTTTTGCCCGATTGACAGTTAGGAGGATCGCCCTTCATTTGGTCGCGTTCTCGTCCCCTTCCAGCTCGTTGGCCACGAAGTATTGGTCGAGTCTCTCCACGAAGGCCTCTCAATCGTCCCCCTCTGAGAACTTCTCCAGGATGCTGACTGTTCTTTGCATTTTCGCACGGTTCTTTGTTACCTTGTCGCCAATTGTTACACTCATAATAAATGGTCAGACAGTAGTGTGTGTAATGAGCAAGTGTGAGCGTAGCTCCTTTATTAAGGTTCCAGAGTGCAGGTACCTCGTGGGTTGCCTGCTTTTAAACTGTGCTCCCAAGGAATGCTGGGATCCCTTGGGACTCCCAACAGGTAGGCCCTCTGGTGGTCAGGTGTGATGCATGTTACAAGGGGGTAAATACATAACACTTCTGGGCGCTTAAGAAAAGCCAGCACACATTAAAAATAAATCGGCGCAGAAAGACATAGAAACATAGAAAATAGATACAGGAGTAGGCCATTCGTCCATTCGAGCCTGCACCACCATTCAGTATCATGGCTGATCATGCAACTTCAGTACCCCATTCCTGCTTTCTCTCCATACCCCTTGATCCCTTTAGTCGTAAGGGTCACATCTAACTCCCTTTTGAATATATCTAACGAACTGACATCAACAACTTTCTGTGGTAGAGAATTCCACAGGTTCACAATTCTCTGAGTGAAGAAGTTTCTCCTCATCTTGGTCCTAAATGGCTTACCCCTTATCCTTAGACTGTGTCCCTTGGTTCTGGACTTCCCCAACATCGGGAACATTCTTTCTGCATCTAACCTGTCCAGTCCCGTTAGAACCTTATATGTTTCTATGAGATCACCTCTCATCCTTCTAAACTCCAGTGAATAAAGGCCCAGTTGATCCAGTCTCTCCTCATATGACAGCCCAGCCATCCCTGGAATCAGTCTGGTGAACCTTCGCTGCACTCCCTCAATAGCAAGAACGTCCTTCCTCAGACTAGGAGACCAAAACTGAACACAATATACAGGGCTGCATTGATTGTACCCACATCACCTTGTGAACACCTTTGGAGGATTCAGAGATGTACAGGAACAGAAAAGGCTTCTACTCCGTGAATGCGCACCTCGTCTGTGACGACATGCATTGCATCATGTCAGTTGACGCGAGATACCTTGGGAGCACCCATGATGTGTTCATCCTACACGAGAGCAC
The DNA here is from genome assembly GCF_044704955.1 of Pristiophorus japonicus. NCBI lineage: Eukaryota > Metazoa > Chordata > Chondrichthyes > Pristiophoridae > Pristiophorus > Pristiophorus japonicus. The sequence continues at coordinate 108,401,746 of NC_091979.1, read as the reverse complement.
TATATCTGCCATGTTTCAGCAGCAGCCAGAAGGGCAGAGCTGGCTGCTGGGAGACAAAGTGTATGGCCTTGCCACCTAGCTCATGACACCCCGACGCGTAATCCGGACGGAAGTTGACCGGGAATACAACATGTCACACATTGCGATGCGCAGCATAAGAAAGGACACCATTGGCATTTTGAAACAGCGTTTCCGATGCCTGGACCATTCCGGAGGCTACTTGCAATACTCCCCTGAGATTGTCAGTCAGTTCACTGTTTTGTGCTGCATGCCTTAGCCGTAATGAGGCAGCAGTAGCTGGTAGTAGAAGACCCATCTGAGGTGAAAGTGGCTGATGAGGAGGAAGCCATGCAACTACCTGAACCTGGAGCACAGCGGCAGAGGAGGGCGGGCCGTCGTGCCCCATTAACAATTGTTCGAGCCTTGCGCCAGCAGCTCATCCGGAAATGCTTTGCTGCCTGAAGGCTCTGCGGCAACTATTCTAAATGGACCATGTTAACTGTTTGGACCGGTTCCGTAATGCTGTGATGTGTTAATGGAACAAATAATGGAAATGATACTTCTTTAGTTCAAAAAGTTGTGTTAATAATGGAAATGATTCAGTTATAATTTAAAATATATTTTATTCAAAAGTTTAACACTTGTTTGTACTTGACTTAAATAAAAATATTCTTGTATCAAACTTTAAAGTTTTCAGTTAAGATCACTTACAAACTTTTAAATTTACATCACTTACAGAAAACTTTAAATTTGACAACAGTTACAACAGCAAAGAAAGGCTGCACCCATCTCTCCTCCACCTTATTCGAAGACCGCCCGCTGCGCTTGGTCCTGGTGACTTCACCCCTGCCCGCAGGCTGCAGCACAGTATTTCTCGGGTTGGTACCAAGCTTATTCTTTCGAGCATCTCGGGTAATGCGCAATTCTTGATGGAGGGCTTGGGCAGGCAGTAATGTGGAAGGTCTGGTTTGGGCCTCTTCAGAGTCTGGTATGGGGATTGGAGTGGGAGTGGCAGTTGATTCTATCAATGAACGTGTTCCCTTATTGCAGCAGCTAACTCAGACATTCCCTCCCTCATGTTCACAGACAGTGTTCCCATTTCTCGTGAGAGTGTTGTTACTTCTCCCGACCAACTCATCACCAACCCCACTGATGGCGTCCATGAGTGATCGCAATAGGTCAATGCTCTCCGCACTTATTGCCATCATCTGAACCACATCTGTTAGATCCTGCACCTCAGGAGAGCGCTGTCGAGCTCTCCTTCCCCTCCTCACCTTGGGCGTGGCTTGCTGCATCCCACTGGGACCCGCAGCATCGGACTGTGGGACCAGGGTGTGGCTCGCTACATTCTATTGGGACCCGCAGCCTTGGATGTTGGGGTCCGGTGTGTGCCTTGCTGCACCTCGCTGGAACCCGCAGCCTCGGACTGTGCGAAACCATGGAATGTCCCAACACTCGTACCACTCAGGAAAGGGGCTGGCACCTCAATGGGTGGCACCTGTACCTCCTCCAGAGTGAGTACAACAGTGGGGGATTCATCCATCCCCTCCCCCTCACCCCCATGCTCTTGGTCTGGAAGGTGGGATTGGAAGATGTTCTCCTGTTCAGGCTCATCCATATCTGAATCTTCTTCTGCATCGGCTTCAGTCTCGTCAGGGTTGGCCTCAAGTTCTGCAAAATATAACAGAACAGACAAACGTTAGCAGCAGAGGAGGGGGCAGGGTGGCATGAGTAGGCTCACACAGCGCAGGCAGCAGGCTCATTTGGAGGACCATGATGAAAGTCAGCACATTGCATCAACCGATGCGTAGCTGACGGTGATATCCCCATGCACCGAAGCATGGCTAGCCCACGCAGTACTTGACTTTTAGCAAAGCCAGAATGTGGAATTTGCAGGATATACCCTCTCCCTCGAGTGTGGGCCCAGCTTGTGCAGTGGTGCTTGCTTTTCTCCAGGCAGGATCCATCAAAGCAACGACCCCGTCTTCCAAGTGTGTGAGTGGCTGCAGATTTGCTGGGCCTCCTCCTGTTCGAGTTCTTTACCTTTCATTGTGTGCCACCTTCCTCTGCAAAGATGAAAATATAACTTTTTAAGTGAGGGTGTCTTTCTGCTGGGTGGGACATACAAATGGTCACATTTACAATTGCAATTCCAGTGAATAAATGAAAATATTACTTACACTAACTACTTGACCAAGGTCTGCCACTACTTTTTGCACTGGCGTCCAGACCTCAGGGTGGTCACCATTGCACAGTAATCTTCTGCAAGTTGGTTCCAGCGTTTCTTCATTTCTTTTGGTGAAACCTTTATATGACCTCTGCTGGTATCCAGCTTGTGCCATCTGGCCTCAATTACAGTAACCAGTGCTTCCAATTCATCCCGAGAGAAATTCTTGGTCCTTGAGCCGCGTTGCATATTGCGGCTCCGATTTTTCTACTGAGAATTAAAGTTCTCACACACGACTGGCTCTTTACACCACCTGGTCTGCCGAATGCAGACCAGGTGGTGTAGAGGAGGCATTAGGCTCCACCCCCCAAAGCTAAAGGACAGGCTGCGCGCCGCCAAATAAAAAAATTAAAACGGGGAAACTTGCAAGTTATTTATTTGGAGTAGTCGGGGCCCCCAAAAAAACCCGCCATGAAACGGCATTGGGGAAAATTGAGCCCTATGTTTTGCCTCTAATATTTTATTCCAACATATACCAAAGATAGCCAAGTTGCGCAAATATAAAGGATGCACCCAAATTCAAATTAAAACAGCAAACATTTAATCTGAATCTTCGTAGGAGGTTTTAACAAAATCAAACTGCAGTTTTCACTTGCATCGTAGGACAAAAATAATGAAGCATTAAATTAGTAATTCTGCAAATGCTGTTCTGGAATAATTGTTTACAAACAGCATAATTACCCCTATGGCTTTGGTTCCTAGAAATACAATCAATTCAATCCTAAAGACACAAACTCAAAAGAAAATTCAGTAACCAAACGTGGGACTTGAGATAAGCACCATTTATTTGTTGAAAGATATTTATCCGTATGTCAACATGGAATATTTGAGATTTTAATACAGATTTCCGACAGGTTTGTAGAAGTGCTGAACAAATACATTAAACAGTGCAGCACACAAATACTGTTAGTTAAATGAACATTTTCAGATACTTAATTTTTCCCCTATTAATTCAATGTTAAATTAATGTGCCCATTTAAGCACAGCCCAGGTATGTGCAGATTCTCAACTTCTGACAGCCATTCAATAGTGCACACATTCCTTCTTAAGCAGCTCATTGTTCTTGAGTGAGGTATTCTGCTAGGGACAAAGGTATAGGAGTCAGTCATTCAGCCCCTCAAGCCAGTTCTGCCATTCAATTGAATCATGATGATCCATACCTCAACTCTATTTCCTCAACCATTGCTCCATATCAACTTGATCCGCTTCACCTAATAAAAATGTATCAATTTCAGTCTTGAAAATTTCAACTGACCCAGCATCCATACCTTTTAACTCAATGCTATCACAGTTAATCATTGACCGTAGAAAATGATAAAACTGAATGACAACTCAGGTAAGAATATTAATTTTCTTATTTTGAACTCAACATGTCTTGAGAGAACTGAAGCCAACAAGACAATGTAGTAATCACTGAACAGACTACCAAGTTCAAAAAAATAGACCGCCACTCAGAATCATAGAAATTTACAGTTTAGGAGGCGGCTCTTTGAAAGAGCAGCCATGCATAGTTCCACACTCTTGCTTTTTAGAATCATGGAAATTTACTGCAGAGAAGGAGGCTATTCGGCCCATCCTGTCTGAGAAAGAGCTATTTAGCCTAATCCCACTTTCCAGCTCTTGGTCTGCAGTCTTGTAGGTTACGGCACTTTAAGTGCACATCATAGCATTACAAAGGATATACAGCACAGAAACAGGCCTTTCGGCCCAACAAGTCCATGCCGGCGTTTATGCTCCACTTGAGCCTCCGCCTGTCTTTCCTCATCTAACTATTCCCTTCTCCCGAATATGATTATCTAGCCTCTGCTTAAATGCATCTATACTTTTCGCTTCAACCACTCCCTGTGGTAGCGAGATCCACATTCTCACCACTCTCCTGAATTCCCCATTTGATTACTTGGTGACTATCTTATATTGATGGCCTCTAGTTGTGCTCTTCTCCACAAGTGGAAATGCACTCTGTATCCACTCTATCAAAACCTCTCACAACTTTAAAGACCTGTGTTAGGTAATCCACAGCCTTCTTTTTTCGAGAAGAGACACTCAGCCTGTTCATCCTTTCCTTATAGGTATACCCTCATTTCTGGTATCGTCCTTGTAAATTTTCTCTGCACCCTCTCCAGTGCTTTCTATACTATGTATCCGGAATCACATGCAAAATGTGGTCATAGAAACATAGAAAATAGGTGCAGGAGTAGGCCATTCGGCCTTTCGAGCCTGCACCACCATTCAATAAGATCATGGCTGATTATTCCCTCAGTACCCCTTTCCTGCTTTCTCTCCATACCCCTTGATCCCCTTAGCCGCAAGGGCCATATCTAACTCCCTCTTGAATATATCAAATGAACTGGCATCAACAGCTCTCTGCGGCAGGGAATTCCACAGGTTAACAACTCTCTGAGGAAGAAGTTTCTCCTCATCTCAGTCCTAAATGGCCTACCCCTTATCCTAAGACTGTGTCCCCTGGTTCTGGACTTCACCAACATCGGGAACATTCTACCAGCATCGAACCTGTCCTGTCCCCTCAGAATCTTATATGTTTCTATGAGATGCCCTCTCATCCTTCTAAACTCCAATGTATAAAGACCCAAGTTGATCCGGTCTCTCCTCATATAGATCAGTCCAGCCATCCCGGGAATCAGTCTGGTGAACCTTCGCTGCACAACCTCAATAGCAAGAACGTCCTTCCTCAGATTAGGAGATCAAAACTGAACACAATATTCCAGGTGAGGCTTCATCAACACCCTGTACAACTTCAGTAAGATCTCCCTGCTCCTATACTCAAATCCCCTAGCTATGAAGGCCAACATACCATTTGCCTTCTTCGCCACCTGCTGTACCTGTATGCCAACTTTCAATGACTGATGAATCATGACACCCAAGTCTCGAAGCACCTCTCCTTTTCCTAATCTGCCGCCATTCAGATAGTATTTTGTCTTCGCGTTTTTTCCCCCAAAGTGGATAACCTCACATTTATCCACATTATACTGCATCTGCCATGCATTTGCCCAATCACCTAACCTGTCCAAGTCACCCTGCAGCCTCTTAGCGTCCCCCTTAAAGCTCACACCGCCACCTAGTTTAGTGTCATCTGCAAACTTGGAGATATTACACTCAATTCCTTCATCTAAATCATTGATGTATATTGTAAAGAGTTGGGGTCCCAGCACTGAGCCCTGCGGCACTCCACTAGTCACTGCCTGCCATTCTGAAAAGTACCTGTTTATCCCAACTCTCTGCTTCCTGTCTCCAACTAGTTCTCTATCCACGTCAATATATTACCCCCAATATCACGTGCTTTGATTTTGCACACCAATCTCGTGCGTGGGACCTTGTCAAAAGCCTTTTGAAAGTCCAAATACAACACATCCACTGGTTCTCCCTTGTCTACTCTACTAGTTACATCCTCAAAAAATTCGAGAAGATGTGTCAAGCATGATTTCCCCTTTATATATCCATGCTGACTTGGACCGATCCTGTCACTGCTTTCCAAATGCGCTGCTATTTCATCCTTAATAATTGATTCCAACATTTTCCCCACTACTGATGTCAGGCTAACCGGTCTATAATTACCCACTTTCTCTCTCCCTCCCTTTTTAAAAAGTGGCGTTACATTAGCTACCCTCCAGTCCATAGGAACTGATCCAGAGTCGATAGACTGTTGGAAAATGATCACGAATGCATCCACTAGGGCCACTTCCTTAAGTATTCTGGGATGCAGACTATCAGGCCCCAGGGATTTATTGGCCTTCAATCCCATCAATTTCCCCAACACAATTTCCCACCTAATAAGGATATCTTTCAGTTCCTCCTTCTCACTAGATCCTCGGTCCCCTAGTACTTCCAGAAGATTATTTGTGTCTTCCTTCGTGAAGACAGAACCTCAGTATTTGTTCAATTGGTCTGCCATTTCTTTGTTCCCCATTATAAATTCACCTGAATCCGACTGCAAGGGACCTACATTTGTCTTCACTAATCTTTTTCTCTTCACGTATCTATAGAAGCTTTTGCAGTCAGTTTTTATGTTCCCGGCAAGCTTCTTCTCATACTCTATTGTCCCCCTCTTAATTAAACCCTGTGCCCTCCTCTGCTGAATTCTAAATTTCTCCCAGTCCTCAGGTTTGCTGCTTTTTCTGGCCAATTTATATGCCTCTTCCTTGGATTTTACACTATCCTTAATTTCCCTTGTTAGCCACGGTTGAGCCACCTTCCCCGTTTTAGTTTTACTCCAGACAGGGATGTACAATTGCTGAAGCTCATCCATGTGATCTTGAAATGTTTGCCATTGCCTATCCACCATCAACCCGTTAAGTATCATTTGCCAGTCTATTCTAGCCAATTCACGCCTCAAACCATCAAAGTTACCTTTCCTTTAGTTCAGGACCCTAGTTTCTGAATTAACTGTGTCACTCTCCATCTTAATAAAGAATTCTCCCATGTTATTGTCACTCTTCCAAGGAGCCTCGCACAACAAGATTGCTAATTGCACATCACCCAGTCTAGGATGGTCAGCTCCCTAGTTGGTTCCTCGACATATTGGTCTAGAAAACCATCCCTAATACACTCCATGAAATCCTCCTCCACCGCATTGCTACCAGTTTGGTTAGCCCAATCAATATGTAGATTAAAGTCGCCCATGACAACTGCAGTACCTTTATTGCACGCATCCCTAATTCCTTGTTTGATGCTGTCCCCAATCTTACTACTACTGTTTGATGGTCTGTACACAACTCCCACTAGCGTTTTCTGCCCTTTGGTATTCAGTAGCTCCACCCATACCGATTCCACATCATCCAAGCTAATGTCCTTTCTTATGATTGCATCAATTTTCTCCTTAACCAGCAATGCCACCCCGCCTCCTTTTCCTTTCTGTCCATCCTTCCTGAATTTTGAATATCCCTGGATGTTGAGTTCCCAGCTTTGGTCACCCTGGTGCCATGTCTCAGTGATGCCAATTATATCATAACCATTAACTGCTATCTGTGTAGTTAATTCGTCTAACCAAGGTTCGATACAAGTTTAGCATAACTTCACTGCTTTTCAACTCTATCACTCCAGAAATAAACCCTGGTGCCTGGTTTGCTTTTTTAAAAAAAAAAACAGCCTCGTTAACCTGTGTCGCTACTTTTAGTGATTTGTGCATTTTTTACTCAGAGATCCCTTTGCTGCTCTACCCCACCCAGACTCACAGCCTCCAAGTAATAAGTGACGTCCCTATTCTTCCTACCAAAATATAATAAACTCACATTTATCTGTGTTGAATTTCATTTGCCAATTATATGCCCATTCTGCAAGTTTGTTAACATCTTCCTGTAATTTGTTGCAGTCCTCCTCAGTATTAACTATCACCACCCACCCCCCCCCTCCCCTCCAATTTGGTATCATCTGCAAATTTAGAAATTGTGTTTTTGATTCCAAAGTCTAAATCATTAATATAAATTGTGAAGTGTGGTCCCAGCATTGATCCTTGTGGAACACCACTATCCACCTTCTGCCACTGTAAATAGCAACCCTTTCCTCCTACTCTCTGCTTCCTGTCTTAAAGTCAGCTAGCTATCCATTCTGCTACTTGTCCCCGACTCTGCATTAGCTACCTTATTCATCAGTCTGTTATGTGGCACCTTATCGAAGGCCTTTTAAAAATCAAGATAAATTCCATCTACTGTATTACCTTGGTCTATTCTCTCTGTTACCTCTTCAGAAAAATCAATGCGGTTGGTTAAGCAAGACTTTCGCTTTTGAAATCCGAGCTGACTATTCATTATATTTTTGGCTTCTAGATGTTCTTCTATTTTCTCCTTTAGTAGGGATTCCATTATTTTTCCAACCATCGATGTTAAGCTGGCTCATCTATAGTTCCCTGGACATGTTCTATCTCCCTTCTTAAATATAGATATTATGTTAGCTTTCCACCAGTCCTCAAGCACTACACCTTTTTCTGATTAATTATTAAATGTGTGTAGTAATACCTCTGCTATCTCTTCCCTAGATTCTTTTAAAATGCGTGGATGCAATCCATCCGGACCAGGGTTTTTTTCTTGAATTTTGATCAGTTTACTTAATAGATCTCCTCTTTTTATTTCAAATGCAGTTATTTCATTACTAATCTCATGATCCAATGTCATGTCCACCTGTTCTATCTCCCTGGCAAATACTGAAGCAATTATTTAATATTTCTGCCATTTCTCCATCACTGCCTGTGGTATTATCCTGTTCACCCCTCAGTGACCCTATTCTCATCGCGACCTTTTAAAATAAAATTGGTGCGCCTACAAAATATTTTACTATTTTGTTTCATGTCCGTTAATAATTTAATTTCATAGTTCCTCTTTGCCTTCCTAATAGTTTTTTTGACTTCTCTCCTAATCTCTTCGTATTCTCCCTCATCATGCTCTTCCCTGCTGTCTATGTACTTACTGTATGCCTCATTCCTTACCCTCAATTTTTCCCTTATGGCTTTATTCATGCTGGTGTCTCATTAGTGTTTAGCTTGTTCTTATTTTATAGCAGAATATATTGTTCCTGCACCGTTTTAAATGTTTCCCATTGCTGTTCTATGTCATTGTTTGCCAATATTCATTCCCAAGTTTTTTTCCCAGCCCCTCAAAATCAACTTTTCTCCAATCTGTTACTCTGGTCTTCATCATACTTATGTCCATCTCAATTACTATTTTAAACTGTATTATATTATAGTCACTATTGCCTAGATATTCCCCTTTTACTTCTCTTATCTGCTCTGGTTCGTTCCCCATTACTAGATCCAATATCGAGTCCTCCCTTGTTGGGCTTTTTACATATTGGGTTAGAAAGGAGTTCTGTACACATTGTACTATTTAAATGTGATGAGGGTTTCTGCCTCAACCACCTTTTCAGGCAATGAGTTCCAAATCCCCACTTCTGCCTGTGAAAAAAGTTGTCCTCAACTCCCCTCTAACCCTTCTACCAATTAATTTAAATCTATGCCCCCTGGTTATTGACCTCTCTGCCAAGGGAAATAGGTTCTGTCATCCATTCGATCTAGGCCACTCATAATTTTATATGCCTCAATCAAGTCTCCCCTCAGCCTCCAAAGTAAAGAGCCCAATCTTTCCTCACAGCTAAAATTCTCCAGTCCTGGCAATATCCTTGTAAATCACCTTTGTACCCTCTCCAGTGCAACCATATCTTTCCTGTAATGTGGTGACCAGAACTGTACACAGTACTCCAGCTGTGGCCTAATTAGTGTTTTACAGTTGAAGCATAATCTCCCTGCTCTTGTATGTTATGCCTTGGCTAATAAAGGAAAGTATCCAGTATGCCTTCTTAACCACCTTATCTACCTGTCCTGCTACCTTTAGGGATCTGTGGCCCATGCACTCCAAGGGGTCTCTGCTCTGTCAATCCATTACCCTTTTGTTTCCTGCCACGGAGCCAATTTTGGATCCAATTTGCCACTTTTCCTTGTATCCCATGGGCATACTTTTCTGACCAGTCTGCCATGTGGGACCTCGTCAAAAGCTTTGTTAAAATCCATGTAGACTACTTCAAATGTGCTACCCTCATCGACCTTCCTTGTTAGCTCCTCAAAAATGTCAACCAAATTAGTCAGGCGCAATCTTCCCTTAACAAATCCATGCTGAATGCCTTTGATTAATCCATGCCTTTCTAAATGATGATTAATACCATCCCTCAGAATGTTTCCAATAATTTGCCCACTGCTGAGGTTAGGCTGACTGGCATGTAATTACTTGGTGTATCCCTTTCTCCCTTTTTAAACAATGGTACCATGGTTAGCGGTTCACCGGCACCACACCTGTAGCCAAAGAGGATTGGAAATTGATGGTCAGAGCCTCCGCTAGTTATTCCTTTCCTTTACAGCCTGGGATACATTTCACCTGGGTCGACGATTTATCTACTTTCAAAAGATGCTACACTGCTTAATATTTCCTCTTGCCCTATGTTTATCACATCTAATATTTCGCACTCAACGACAATGTCGTTAACACAATCACAATCACCAAGGAGGTGGTACCCAGTAAGATAATGGGACTAAAGGCGGATAAATCCTCTGGACCTGATGGCTTCCATCCTAGGATCTTAAGAGAAGTAATGGCAGTGATAGTGGATGCATTGGTTGTAATTTACCAAAATTCCCTGGATTCTGGGGAAGTCCCAGCAGATTGGAAATCTGCAAATGTAACGCCCCTATTTAAAAAAGGAGGCAGACAAAAAGCAGGAAACTATAGACCAGTTAACCTAACATCTGTGGTTGGGAAAATGTTGGAGTCCAGGACATTTGGAAAAGCATAATTCAGTCAGGCTGAGTCAGCATGGATTTATGAAGGGGAAGTCATGTTTGACAAATTTGCTGGAATTCTTTGAGGATGTAACGAACAGGGTAGATAAAGGGGAACCAGAGGATGTGGTGTATTTGGTCTTCCAGAAGGCATTTGACAAGGTGCCACATAAAAGGTTACCGCACAAGATAAAAGTTCACAGAATTGGGGGTAATATATCAGCATGGATAGAGGATTGGCTAACCAACAGAAAACAGAGAGGCGGGATAAATGGTTCATTCTCGGATTGGCAATCAGTAACAACTGGGGTGCCGCAGGGATCAGTGCTGGGACCCCAACTATTTACAATCTATTATCAACGACTTGGATGAAGGGACCGAATGTAACATAGCCAAGTTTGCTGACGACACAAAGATGGGAGATAAAGCAATGTGTGAGGAGGACACAAAAAAACCTGCAAAAGGACAGACAGGCTAAGTGAGTGGGCAACAATTTGGCAGATGGAGTATAATGTTGGAAAGTGTAAGGTTATGCACTTTGGCAGAAAAAAAAGCTGAGGTGCAGGTTATTATTTTAATGGAGAAAAATTGTAAAGTGCTGCAGTACAATGGGACCGGAGGATCCTGGTGCAAGAAACACAAAGGTTAACATGCAGGTACTGCAAGTGATCAGGAAGGCCAATGGAATCTTGGCCTTTATTGCAAAGGGGATGGAATATAAAAGCAGGGAAGTCTTGCTACAGTTATAGGGTATTGGTGAGGCCACACCTAGAGAACAGTTTTGGTTTCCATATTTAAGAAAGGATATACTTGCTTTGGAGGCAGTTCAGAGAAGGTTAACTAGGTTGATTTCAGAGATGAGGGGGTTGACTTATGAGGAAAGGTTGAGTAGGTTGGGCCTCTACTCATTGGAATTCAGAAGAATGAGAGGTGATCTTATCGAAACGTACAAGATTATGAGGGAGCTTGACAAGATGGATGCGGAGAGGATGTTTCCACTGATGGGGAGACTAGAACCAGGGGGCATGACCTTAGAATTGAGAGTTTCTTAACCGATAAGGGAATAAGGGGTTTTGGGGAGCGGGCAGGGAAGTGGACCCGAGTCCATGATCAGATCAGCCATGATCTAATTGGGGCTGTATGGCCTACTCCTGCTCCTATTTCTTATGTTCTTATGTCTGCATCGCCCCTCTCTTTTGTGAAGATAAATGCAAAGTATTTAAGAACCATACCCACTTCTTCTGCCTCCACACATAGGTTACCTTTTTGAACTCTTACAGGCCCTACTCTTTCTTCAGTTATCCGCTTGCTCTTTATGTATTTATAAAACATCTTTGGGTTTTCCTTGATGTTACATGCCAATAGTATTTCATGCCCTCTCTTTGCTTTCCTAATTTTCTTTTTAATTTCACCCCTATACTTTCTATACTCTTCTAGGATTTAGCAGTATTTAGCTCTCAGTATCTCTATTTAGCTCTTAGTATCTGTATTTCTGTAACCCTGCAGGTTTCGCCTCCTCAAGTACCCGTCCAACTCCCTGTAGCATCAGCTTCCACCACCTTTTCAGATCCTGACAACTCAGTGAAAACATTTTTCTCATCTCTCCTTGAACAGGTTGTGCCTCCCAAATATGTACCCATTTTTCCCACAATTCTTTGTTTGAATCTCTCCAATCAGGTTTCCCATCCATGCTACAGCACTGAAGGGACCTTAATCAAAAGACACAAATGACATTTTGGAATCAAGAAAGATAAATCGGGAGTATTTTCAAAATGGTGAGAAACTAGGAATTGTAGAGGCGCAGAGATTTGGGAGTCCAAGTTCCCAAATCATTTACAGCAGGGTACAAAAAACAATCAAAATGGCTAATGGAATGTTGGCCTGTATTTCAAGGGGGCTGGATTACAATGGGGAGGAAGTTATGCTTCAGCTGTATAATGCCTTGTTCAGACGCCATCCAGTGTACTGCATTCAGTTTCGGGCACTGCACCTCAGGAAGGATATATTGGCCTTGGAGGGGTGCAGCGCAGGATCACCAGAATGATACTGGGGCTTAGATACTTAAATAATGAGATTAGGTTGCATAAACTTGGCTTGTATTCCCTGGAGAATAGAAGATTGAGGTGCAATCTGATACTGGCTCAAAGCATTGCACAGCAGAGTAATCAAAAACATTAACAAGCTAGAGGAGATATTTGGAAGGGTGAAGAAAATCTTAGGCAATGAGCTGAGTTTTAAGGAGGGTCTTAAAGATTAATACAGGGGTGGAGTGGCAGAGAGGTTTAGGGAGGAATTCCAGAGGAAGGTGCCTAGATGGTTTAAGTTAAGGTCGCCAACGGAGAGGGGAAATGGAGTTGGAATGCAGTAAGAAGCGGAGAATTTAGGGGTGGTGGGAGGCGGGGAGAAGATTATAGAGCTGGAGGAGGTTACAGAGAAAGTGAGGGGCGAGGCACCGAAGGGATGAAGGACGAGGGCGATAATTTAAAATTTAAGGTGATGGGGCACTAGGAGTCAATGTTGGTCAGTGATGACAGGGGGTGTGGGCGAAATGGGCGAGTGTGACTTAGGCCTCAATTTTTCATACCAGGTCAAGAGTGAGGCGGGTGACTTCGGGTGCGAGCTGGAACCTCGCTCCTGGTTGTAGACCGTTCTGTCCATGTGATTTTACGTGGATGGGGCTTGTTACATAGAAAATAGGTGCAGGAGTAGGTCATTCAGCCCTTCGAGGCTGCACCACCATTCAATAAGATCATGGCTGATCATTCCCTCAGTACCCCTTTCCTGCTTTCTCTCCATACCCCTTGATCCCCTTAGCCGTCAGGGCCATATCTAACTCCCCTCTTGAATATATCCAATGAACTGGCATCAACAACTCTCTGCGGCAGGGAATTCCACAGGTTAACAACTCTCAGTGAAGAAGTTTCTCCTCATCTCAGTCCTAAATAGCCTACCCCTTATCCTAAGACTGTGTCCCCTGGTTCTGGACTTCCCCAACATCGGGAACATTCTACCCACATCTAACCTGTCCCGTCCCCTCAGAATCTTATATGTTTCTGTGAGATTCCCTCTCATCCTTCTAAACTCCAATGTATAAAGATCCAGTAGATCCAGTCTCTCCTCATCAGTCCAGCCATCCCGGGAATTAGTCTGGTGAACCTTCGCTGCACTCCCTCAAAGGCAAGAACGTCCATCCTCAGATTAGGAGACCAAAACTGAACACAGTATTCCAAGTAAGGCCTCACCAAGGCCATGTACAACTGCATTAAGACCTCCCTGCTCCTATACTCAAATCCCTTAGCTATGAAGGCCAACATACCATTTGCCTTCTTCACCACCTGCTGTACTTGTATGCCAACTTTCAATGACTGATGAACCATGACACCCAGGTCTTGTTGCACCTCCCCATTTCCTAATCTGCCGCCATTCAGATAATATTCTGTCTTCACGTTTTTGGCCCCAAAGTGGATAACCTCACATTTATCCACATTATACTGCATCTGCCATGCATTTGCCCACTCACCTAACCTATCCAAGTTACCCTGCAGCCTCTTAGGGTCCTCCTCACACCGCCACCCAGTTTAGTGTCATCTGCAAACCTGGAGATATTACATTCAATTTCTTCATCCAAATCATTGATGTATATTTTAAAGAGCTGGGGTCCCAGCACTGAGGCCTGCGGCACTCCACTAGTCACTGCCTGCCATTCTGAAAAGGACCCGTTTATCCTGACTCTCTGCTTCCTGTCCGCCAACCAGTTCTCTATCCACGTCAGTATATTACCCCCAATACTATGTGCTTTGATTTTGCACACCAATCTCCTAAGCCTACCTTGTGAGGTTCCTGGCCAATTAAAAGGAAGCGGGTCCGACGATGTCATTTGATGACACATCATCAGCCGGTTTCCTTAAAGGGACCATGCTCACATTCATTTTGACAGTTGTGCTGTCAGTGTTCTGTAGCATGAAGGTGCTGTAAACACTACCTGGCTGCTCCCAGGCTCTCCCATGATTCCCTCCAGATGCTTACGGAGGAAGTCACAACATGGAGACACACAACACACGGAGTTTTTCTTCCCTTCCAATGGACACCAACGCAGCTTGGTTGCTCATTATACAGGAGGGCACAAGCAGGGGTGTCGGCAGGAGGACCCGATAGCTATGGCACAAACCTTTCAATGATATCAGTAGATCACGAAACTTTACTGCAAAGCCATACTCAACTTCATCCTGCTGTACTACTAAACACGTCCCCATCAATCTGCCTTCCCTACCCTATTCCTGCACATCTTTACTCACGTCAACTTACCTTACACCTCCACTCATCCCTCCCTCTCTATCTACATCATCACATTCCCATCTCTTTAGCCACTCCTCACACATCCTCACCCTTGTCCAATCATTTCAACGAACAACACACAAGGGTAGGCACTTGGGTGTCATCATCAATGCTGATGTAAAGTTTCTGCTAATGTGTTGTCAAACACTGAAATCTTTATTTTCAACAGTTTGCCTTCTTGGACACCTTTGGAAGTGGCTTAGTGATTTCAGTGATTGGTGAGACATGAGTGACCCACCCCCGTCCAAAGTAATGAGTGTGAAAGGAATGGCTTGGGCATTGTCGGGATGCTTTATGGTGTTGGTGTGGAATGGTGCCCACCTGCCGCGTCATGTGGCTGCCAGGGTATACTCGCGTCACGTGAAGTAAATCTGGCCATGGTGAGGCTATCCGTGATGTCCCGAGCAGCAATATGGTCGGGTGCTGATGCAGGGTGTCCTGTGCAGCATTGGCTGATTGCGGAGAAGGTTGGCGTTGGTGCTGATCGTGATGGGATTCTGAGGACCAAGGTGAGATTTTTGTCAAGGGCACCAATGCTGATGGAATAGGTGGCAGCTAAAGTTGAGATGACAGAAGCAATCTGTCAATGGTGAGAGTTTGCTCCAAGGAGGTGACAGTGGATAGAGTTCACTGCATACACTTCCAAACTGCATACAGCTGTAAAGTATATTCCAAATCCTGAAGGCTCGCTCCAACTTCTAAGATTGGAAATTGAACATCTGTGAAATGGTAGCTTTTATACCATTTTTGCAGCCATCAGCTATTCAAACCAATCCAGAGTTGTTGAGAACCCGACACACTTACCGGACGTGAGCCCCGAGGGATGGGAACCTCGTAAAAAACTTGGAAAAATCGTTAGGACCTGGTAAAATGCTGCTTAAATAGCTTTAAGTAGCTTAATTATCTCAATTGCCCGACACGTCGCTTAGTGCTGGGTCTGCAAACTGCAGGCAGAGCTGGCACTTGGGAAATTCACAAAGAGTTGGGTTCAGAGTGGACTTCCACCCCACTGTCAATCACAGCCATTTTGACAGTGGACCCACGTCCAAACTCGCAGCGCAAGAAAGATTCTAGACTTAATGTGGGAGGGGATACGAGGAGTAAAATTTTGTGGAGTAAGACCGACCAGCCAGGAGAGCACTGGATTAATCAAGTCTGGAAGTGATGGGTAATGTTACAGGACTGGAAGCAAGTGGGTTTTAAGGTGGAATGGATATGGGGCAGGATAGGATTCTGAAGTTGTAAACAGTCTAGTTCAGCCCGAGACAATGGCTGGGGAGGAGGTGCAAGAGAGACCAGGGGGTGTATGTGCTCAAATCTTTGAAGGTGGCAGGACAGGTTAACAAAGCAGTTAATAAAGCATATGGGATCCTAGGCTTTATAAATAGAGGTATAGTGTACAAAAGTCAGAAGTTATGATAAACATATAAAATACTAGTTCAGCCCCAGCTGAAGTATTATGTCCAAATCTGAGCACCACTTTAGAAGGACGTGACGGCTTTGGAGAGGGTACAGAAGAGATTTATTAGAATGGTTCCAGGGATGAGGGATAGACTGGAGAAGCTGGGGTTGTTCTTAAAAGCAGAGAAGGCCAAGAGAAGATTTGATAGAGGTGTTTAAAATCATGAAGGGTTTAGATTGAGTAAATAAAACGAAACCGTTTCCAATGGTTGAAGGGTCGATAACAAGAGGGCACAGGCGTGAAGTGATTGGCAAAAGAACCAGAGGCGACGAGGAATAACTTTTTTTTAGCGCAAGTGCCTAACATTTGAATGAACGGCCTGATCGGGTGGTGGATACAGATTCAACAGTGGCCTTCAAAAGGGAATTGGATAAATACTTGAAGGATAAAAGAAAATTGTGGGGGTATGGGGGAGGGGAAAGAGAAACTAACTGGATTGCTCTTCGAAAGGGTAGATGCACACTCAATGGGGCGAATGGCTTCCTTCTGTGCTGTAAAATTCTATGATTCTAAATAGAATCAGTGGCAAGGGTAGAGCTTGTGGGTGATGTTGCCAAGGTGTAGAATGTAGATAAGGAACAGGAAAGGATCAAGAATAGATTCTTGGGGGATTCGGGAGGTTATGTTGGAGGTACAGGAAGATAAGCCATCGCTGAAGATGCTTGGGCTACAATCACATCGGGAGGAATAGTACTAAGCATTGACAGCCAGATAGCATGCGGACCAGGAAGGAAAGTTGAGCGATCAGCTATTTAGTGGGAATGGGTCAAGAGAGCAGGTGGTCTTGTGGACAAAATGAACTCGGAGATGGCATGAGAGGAGATGGGACAGAAATGCAGAGAAGGATGAGAGTTCAGATATGAGGCACAGGAGAAGCGGGAAAGCAGCAAAGCAGCTGATCAAATAGTGTCAATCCTGGTGACAAAGGAGTCATAGAAACATAGAAAATAGGTGCAGGAGCAGGCCATTCAGCCCTTCTAGCCTGCACCGCCATTCAACGAGTTCATGGCTGAACATGAAACTTCAGTACCCACTTCCTGCTTTCACGCCATACCCCTTGATCCCCCGAGTACTAAGGACTTCATCTAACTCCCTTTTGAATATATTTAGTGAATTGGCCTCAACTACTTCCTGTGGTAGAGAATTCCACAGGTTCACCACTCTCTGGGTGAAGAAGTTTCTCCTTATCTCGGTCCTAAATGGCTTACCCCTTATCCTTAGACTGTGACCCCTGGTTCTGGACTTCCCCAACATTGGGAACATTCTTCCTGCATCCAACCTGTCCAAACCCGTCAGAATTTTAAACGTTTCTATGAGGTCCCCTCTCACTCTTCTGAACTCCAGTGAATACAAGCCCAGTTGATTCAGTCTTTCTTGATAGGTCAGTCCCACCATCCCGGGAATCAGTCTGGTGAATCTTCGCTGCACTCCCTCAACAGCAAGTATGTCCTTCCTCAAGTTAGGAGACCAAAACTGTACACAATACTCCAGGTGTGGCCTCACCAAGGCCCTGTACAACTGTAGCAACACCTCCCTGCCCCTGTACTCAAATCCCCTCGCTATGAAGGCCAACATGCCATTTGCTTTCTTAACCGCCTGCTGTACCTGCATGCCAACCTTCAATGACTGATGTACCATGACACCCAGGTCTCGTTGCACCTTCCCTTTTCCTAATCTGTCACCATTCAGATAATAGTCTGTCTCTCTGTTTTTACCACCAAAGTGGATAACCTCACATTTATCCACATTATACTTCATCTGCCACGCATTTGCCCACTCACCTAACCTATCCAAGTCACTCTGTAGCCTCATAGCATCCTCCTCGCAGCTCACACTGCCACCCAACTTAGTGTCATCCGCAAATTTGGAGATACTACATTTAATCCCTTCGTCTAAATCATTAATGTATAATGTAAACAGCTGGGGCCCCAGCACAGAACCCTGCGGTACCCCACTAGTCACTGCCTGCCATTCCGAAAAGTACCCATTTACTCCTACTCTTTGCTTCCTGTCTGACAACCAGTTCTCAATCCACGTCAGCACACTACCCCCAATCCCATGTGCTTTAATTTTGCACATTAATCTCCTGTGTGGGACCTTGTCGAAAGCCTTCTGAAAGTCCAAATATACCACATCAACTGGTACTCCTTTGTCCACTTTATTGGAAACATCCTCAAAAAATTCCAGAAGATTTGTCAAGCATGATCTCCCTTTTACAAATCCATGCTGACTTGGACCTATCATGTCACCATTTTCCAAATGCGCTGCTATGACATCCTTAATAATTGATTCCATCATTTTACCCACTACTGAGGTCAGGCTGACCGGTCTATAATTCCCTGCTTTCTCTCTCCCTCCTTTTTTAAAAAGTGGGGTTACATTGGCTACCCTCCACTCGATAGGAACTGATCCAGAGTCAATGGAATGTTGGAAAATGACTGTCAATGCATCCGCTATTTCCAAGGCCACCTCCTTAAGTACTCTGGGATGCAGTCCATCAGGCCCTGGGGATTTATCGGCCTTCAATCCCATCAATTTCCCCAACACAATTTCCCGACTAATAAAGATTTCCCTCAGTTCCTCCTCTTTAATAGACCCTCTGACCACTTTTATATCCGGAAGGTTGTTTGTGTCCTCCTTAGTGAATACTGAACCAAAGTACTTGTTCAATTGGTCTGCCATTTCTTTGTTCCCCGTTATGACTTCCCCTGATTCTGACTGCAGGGGACCTACGTTTGTTTTTACTAACCTCTTTCTCTTTACATACCTATAGAAACTTTTGCAATCCGCCTTAATGTTCCCTGCAAGCTTCTTCTCGTACTCCATTTTCCCTGCCCTAATCAAACCCTTTGTCCTCCTCTGCTGAGTTCTAAATTTCTCCCAGTTCTCAGGTTCGCTGCTATTTCTGGCCAATTTGTATGCCACTTCCTTGGCTTTAATACTATCCCTGATTTCCCTAGATAGCCACGGTTGAGCCACCTTCCCTTTTTTATTTTTACGCCAGACAGGAATGTACAATTGTTGTAATTCATCCATGCGTTCTCTAAATGTCTGCCATTGCCCATCCACAGTCAACCCCTTAAGTATCATTAGCCAATCTATCTTAGCCAATTCATGCCTCATACCTTCAAAGTTACCCTTCTTTAAGTTCTGGACCATGGTCTCTGAATTAACTGTTTCATTCTCCATCCTAATGCAGAATTCCACCATATTATGGTCACTCTTCCCCAAGGGGCCTCGCACAATGAGATTGCTAATTAATCCTCTCTCATTACACAACACCCAGTCTAAGATGGCCTCCCCCCTAGTTGGTTCCTCGACATATTGGTCTAGAAAACCATCCCTTATGCATTCCAGGAAATCCTCCTCCACCGTATTGCTTCCAGTTTGGCTAGCCCAATCTATGTGCATATTAAAGTCACCCATTATAACTGCTGCACCTTTATTGCATGCACTCCTAATTTCCTGTTTGATGCCCTCCCCAACATCACTACTACTGTTTGGAGGTCTGTACACAACTCCCACTAACGATTTTTGCCCTTTAGTGTTCTGCAGCTCCACCCATATAGATTCCACATCATCCAAGCTAATGTCTTTCCTAACTATTGCATTAATCTCCTCTTTAACCAGTAATGCTACCCCACCTCCTTTTCCTTTTATTCTATCCTTCCTGAATGTTGAATACCCCTGGATGTTGAGTTCCCAGCCCTGATCATCCTGGAGCCACGTCTCCGTAATCCCAATCACATCATATTTGTTAACATCTATTTGCACAATTAATTCATCCACCTTATTGCGGATACTCCTTGCATTAAGACACAAAGCCTTCAGGCTTGTTTTTTTAACACCCTTTGTCCTTTTAGAATTTTGCTGTACAGTGGCCCTTTTTGTTCTTTGCCTTGGGTTTCTCTGCCCTCCACTTTTCCTCATCTCCTTTCTGTCTTTTGCTTTTGCTTCCTTTTTGTTTCCCTCTGTCTCCCTGTATAGGTTCCCATCCCCCTGCAATATTAGTTTAACTCCTCCCCAACAGCACTAGCAAACACTCCCCCTAGGACATTGGTTCCGGACCTGCCCAGGTGCAGACCGTCCGGTTTGTACTGGTCCCACCTCCCCCAGAACCGGTTCCAATGCCCCAAGAATTTGAATCCCTCCCTGCTGCACCACTGCTCAAGCCATGTATTCATCTGCGCTATCCTGCGATTCCTACTCTGACTAGCACGTGGCACTGGTAGCAATCCCGAGATTACTACTTTTGAGGTCCTACTTTTTAATTTAGCTCCTAGCTCCTTAAATTCTTTTCGTAGGACCTCATCCCTTTTTTTACCTATGTCGTTGGTACCAATGTGCACCACGACAACTGGCTGTTCTCCCTCCCATTTCAGAATGTCCTGCACCCGCTCCGAGACATCCTTGACCCTTGCACCAGGGAGGCAACATACCATCCTGGAGTCTCGGTTGCGTCCGCAGAAACGCCTATCTATTCCCCTCACCATCGAATCCCCTATCACTATCGAGTCCATGAGCTTCTCTCACTCGTTAGCGGAGGGTGCGGAGGGGGGCAGGGGAGAGGGGTTTAAGGAGATGGTTAGTAGTGCAGAAAATAAGCCTGGGGTTATCTTTGCTCTTGAGGATGATCCTGGAGTAGTGTGCAGTTTTGGTAGAGAAGAGTCCAGCTCGATAGTACGTGATGTGGTTCAGCCAAATCTGGTGATGGATGACTAAACTAGAGGTGTGCCAAATATGCTCATGTCTGCAGCCTTGGACTTGTGGGAACGGAGATAGGGGCCATACCAAGGAGTGAAAACGCGGACAGGGGCCATACCAAGGAGAGAATCATGGTTTTTCTTGGGAAACAAGAGCATCAAAGATGGAGGTTGGGAGTGGTTGAGCAAATTGACAGCTAGAGGTACTGCAGCGAATGGAGGGATTTTCAAAGTATAGCAAGAAACTTGGGGAATGGGGGTGGGGGGGGATATTTATTTTTTCAGTGGTCGACACAGAAGAAAGTGGAGTTGAGAGTAGGTAGATGTGGGTAAAGAGGGCTATAAGGAAATGATCAGAGATGACCTTGCCAGTGATCAAGATAATGGGAGTAGAAGGGTCAGAGGAGATGGCAAGTTTCAGGGGGTGGTTGTAAATGAGTTTATATGGAGGCAAAGGTTTATGGAAGATAGGAGGGCAATGAACACAAGAACATAAGAATTAGAAGCAGGAGTAGGCCATTCGGCCCCTTGAGCCTACTCCGCCATTCAATACGATCATGGTTGATCTGCTGCCTCAACTCCACCTTCCTGCACTATCCCCATATCCTTTGATGCCCTTAATATCCAAAAATCTACCGATCACTGTCTTGAATATATTCAAAGACGGAGTCTCCACAGCACTCTGGGGTAGAGAATACCAATGATTCACCACCCTCTGAGTGAAGGTTTCTCCTCATCTCAGTCCGAAATGGCCAATCCCTTATTCTGAGACTGCGACCCCTGTTTCTAGACTCAATCCATGCCAGTATATTACCCCCAATCCCAAGAGCTCTAATTTTGTTTAATAACCTCTTGTATGGCACCTTATCGGAATGCCTTCTGAAAATCCAAATACGACACATCCACTGGTTCCCCCTTATCTATTCTACTAATTACAACCTCAAAAAACAGATGTCTCAAACATGAATTCAAAGAGAAGAGGGCAAGAATGGTTGAGATGGTTTTTGAAATCAGAGGATGAGTGTTGTCCGTGCAGAGGCTGGAGAACAAAGGAGGGAGTATTATCTCAGTCAAAAAATAGCTATGGTTAAAGACAGAGAGAAAATCATTCTATTATTTGGCTAGATTAAATGTTACTGTTGAATCCTGAAAAAAAAACTGCACGTTGCACATGCCCAGACTGCTCTTCAATTAAGAATCTTGGCAGAAACAAGTCCAAAATTTTAGTGCAGACGGAAGCCTCCAAGTAAAATCTTTACTGAAGGTTTCAAAAGACAGTGAAGAATTCAGTGAATAAATTGGAGGTAACCTTGTGACAGGAGTCGGTAATTGGTTGCAAGATAGAAGACAGCGAGTAGGGAAAAATGGAATATTCTCTGATTGCCAGGATGTGACAAATGATGTTCCCAAGGGATCTGTACTGGGCTTCAGCTTTTCACCATATTTATCAATGACTTGAATATTCAAGTTTGCAGATGACATTAAGCTAGGAAGCACAGTAAGTTGTGTAGATGTGAGGAAGTTATGGCAGATGGAGTTCAATGTGGGGAAGTATGAGGTCATCCACTTTTGATCCAAGAAAGACAAATCAGAATATTTTCTAAATGGTAAGAGATTAGGGGCTGTTGAGGAGCCAAGGGAATTAGGCATCAATGTACACAAATCACTAAACTAGTGCATAGGTACAAAAAGTAATCCAAATGACAAATGTGTTGGCCTTTTATGTCAAGTGAGATGGAATTCAAAAGTGAGCAAGTTATGCTTCAGTTGTACAGAGCCTTTGTCAGACCCAATCTGGAATACTGCTTCAGCTTTGGGCACATCTCACAGAAAGATATACTGGCCTTGGAGGGGGTACAGCACACATTCACCAGAATGACATCAGTGCCTAAAGAGTTACAGAATACACAAACATAGCCGACATCCCTTTGAATTTATACGGGTGAGGGGTGATGTGAATCAGGTGTTCGCAACAATGTTCCCTGTAATCTTTTTTGGACTGCGTGGCCCATTCAAAATTCCGCTCATTCGTGTTTTTCAATTTAGAAGCTGGCTCACCAGCTGCAGGGGACCCCTAGAGCGCTGCACGCCCATGCAGTTTAAAGGGAACATTGGTTCTCAACCTTTTTGCTTCTGAGGCGCCACCCCCTTCCTTATCAAAAAAATTCCAGACCCCTTGTAACACAACACAAAAAAAGAGTGGCTCCTGTTACGTGGTAAAAACCAGCAGCACATTCGCTCACAGCATGATGCCACAACAGAAAATCAGACAGATCACCATAAACAATGTGCACCTAAGTTCCAGGCTCACGTCTCAATGCAAAAAAAAAGTCCACTTTCATGGCCTTCTGCACGTCGAGTCAGTGATGCCCCTGGGACTCAGACCTGGGGCCACAAGCTCCTGGCGGCAACAGTGAGCAGTTTGATCAGCCACCCGTGCAATACTCAGCTCTGTAAACAGCTGCCACGGACAAGCAGCAGTTAGCCGCATAAAGAACAAAAAGTGAAGTCAGCCGAACATGCGTAGACACACTTTGGTTAGTTCTTAACCCATTATCCCATAAAATGGACGTCAAACCCCACCGACCTGTATACTTCACTTACCCGATTTAAACTTGGCAGGCAGGAGCGCGCACAGCCTGCCGGAAAAAGAACCCGCTATCATCCGTCACTTACAGATCTGGTGAGGAGAGTGGGCGGGTCTCCCTTCCTCCTACATCAGCGGCAGCACATCAGTCCAACCTCACATTGTGCACTGAATTAAACTTTTTTTTTGAGGTGGGCAAAAAAATAGCGCCGATTTCAAGGTCTCATTCTTAGCAATAAACAGGGCACCAGTGACATCAGTAGTGATCAGTCTCGCTCTTTTTATTGTTGACCTTGCTCGCAGAATGGGATTTTGAAAAAGATTTTATTCTTGAATTATGCTAAGTTGGCAGACCCCAGGTTGAAAACCCCTGATATAAATCAAAGGCCTGGAAAATTGTCCAGTCGGTGGCGCAAAACGGGCAGTATTGGATCGGCCCCAGTTATATGCAGAGCCTAATACTCTGTTTCATTGACTGCAATGGAACGGAATATCAGGCGCTGCATATAATGGGCTGATCCGATACCGCCTGTTTTGTGCCACCACCCAAGATGAATCTCTGGGCCAAAATATTTTAAATGCTAAAAGGATTTGATAGGGTAGATACAAAAAAAACTATTTCCTCTGGTGGAGGAATTCAAAACAAGGGGTCATTAGAGCTGGGCCATTTAGGAGTGAAGTCAGAAAGCATTTTTTTTTATGAAAAGGGTATTGGAAATCTGGAAAACTCTCCCTCAAAAGGCTGTGGATGCTACGTCATTGAAAATTTCAAGACTGAGAATGATGGATTTTTATTGGGTAATGGTATCAACGTATTATTTAATAAAGGGCGGGTAAAATGGAGTTGAGGTACAGATCAGCCATGATCTAATTGAATGGTGCAACTGGCTCAAGGGGGATGAATGGCCTACTTCTGTTCCTTCTTTCCTCTCGCATGTGTAACTACCTTCTTTGTCAACAAAATACTGATGAGATAATTAGTTGGCTTTAAAATTCAACTGTGGTTTTTGAAAATTGAACTTTTAGCATCAACTCAAACTTGCTCTCTCATCCCTCTTTCCCCATCTCCGCTCTCTTGCCTTCAAGCTTAATACACTTTCTGAAGTCCATAAAACACAAAACAGGCACGTAATCAATTAAGTGTCCTACTTTTCCTCTCACACACCGTTGTAAAAAATTTTTTTTTTTACCTTAATAAAGTTTTTGAAATTTGTCCTCAAGCATTTCTTCAAATTATTTTGAAAAACTGAGCAGGAACTGCTAGAAGCTAAAGAAAGAATATTCCATCAGTATAGCTAACTGAATGGTACTGATGCATTCTGGGAAAATTAGGTACACTGCTCATGCTGAGACTGTATATTCCGAATAAGTCCAAAACTAATTCTCTTGGGAGAGAGACTATGGCCTTCAGGTAAAAACTATAATGAAGACACAAAATATAATTCCAGTGATAAATGTAACCATGATATTGTGAAAATATTTTTTTTTATAAACTCTGTTTAAACCATTATAGGCATCAGAAATTTCAGTTATTGAGGGGGAAGAAAATCAAAAATGTTCAGAATATTCACTATAAAATAGCAGCTATTCTCTGATAGGCAATCGTGACCACCTTCAACACTGAAAGTACATATCACAGCACCACCTACAGGCGTTTTACCATCGGATCATGGTTGACAAAGGTCTTTTCAATGTGAAACACATGCCTCGCGTATCCAATTTAATACATATCTACACAATCTCCCATGGTAGTGCATACAGGGAATCAAGCCCAAATATTTAGTCTTGGGGCTAGACAGCAGGGGATAATTGGATTGGGGCATGGAAGGATTGCAACACGAGACCAGAAGGCAAAGTTAGAGCAGGGTGGGGAGGTTAGGCAAATGTACACCAGGTGAAGGTAGAGTGACATTAGAGGCTGGGAAGGAAATTGTAGGGGGTGGGTGGGAGTTTGTAAAGGGCAAGAAGTCGCATGAGAATTAAGACATATGGGTTGGGAGATGGGGACATAGAACTGGAGCTAACTAGAAAGAAAAGACTTGCATTTATATAGCGCCTTTCACGACCACCAGACGTCTCAAAGCGCTTTACAGCCAATTAAGTACTTTTGGTGTGTAGTCACTGCTGTAATGTGGGAAATGCGGCAGCCAATTTGCACACAGTAAGCTCCCACAAACAACAATGTGATAATGATCAGATAATCTGTTTTGTTATGTTGATTGAGAGATAAATATTGGCCAGGACACCGGGGAGAACTCGCCTGTTCTTCTCCGAAATAGTGCCATGGGATCTTTTACGTCCACCTGGGAGTAGACAGGACTGTGGGTTAACGTCTCATCCCAAAAGGTGGCACCTCTGACAGTTAGCACTCCCTCAGCAATGGACTGGAGTATCAGCCTAGATTTATGTGCTCAAGTCCCTGGACTGGGACTTGAACCCACAACCTTCTGACTCAGAGGCCAGTGTGCTACAGCAGTATAACCACCAACAGCAATATGGGGAAAAATAGAGAGGTGTGGAAGGGAAAGAGAAAATTCAAACAGGTTGAATTATTTTATTACCTGACTCAAGCAACGTCACACGAACGCGCGCACACACAGCAACTAGATCTATCATTTTAGGGACAGTGAATTGTAAAACAGTAAATTTGATTTATATACGTTAACGAGGTAATGGGAACGTGCAGGACCCAAACTAAGAGCAGAGGATCAAAGAAAGCTGTGGAATCAAAGGGATATAAAAATGTTGGACGAAATATGGCTAAAAATTGAAACAAATCAATACGATAGCAGGCATATGTGAAGTTCTCATTGCAGTGGACTAAAGAAAAAGCCAGGAGAAGAAAATAAGAGAATTTTGGCTATAAAGTGGAAGGAGCTTCTGTGGGGCCTTAAGGGATTTGGAACATGACAGCAGAAGCAGGAGCCTATGCTCCAATTATATCTAGGCTGGCAGCAGCACATTATTTACTTACAGGCATCATCCTTTGATGTTAAAAATACTATTAAAGAACATTCACATCTGCAGGTGATGAACAATTAGTTAAAATTATTTCACTATTATATCTCAAATTTTTGTGTAGAAATAAATATTTAAAACCCTTTCTGTATATGCAGTACTGTTGCGCGAGACTAGGCTGGACAAGTATGTGACAACCAAGGCATGACATCCTCAACATTGCAAAATCTTTTCACAGCGCCAGCTGCATGCATAACTGCTTCAGTCAAGTCATTTAAAAATAATTTAGCTTGTTTGAAACTTCTCTTCCCCTTCCATCACCTATTTCTTTCTTTTCCCTTATTGCTGTTAGTGGTTACATTGCTGCAGTTGGCTCCAGTTCCATGTTCTCTTCTCCCAACCCATGGGCAAGGCTGCTATTTGCATGCACCACATACAATTAATATCTAATTGCACCGATTGCTTTATATCTGTGACAAAGTGTGACATTTGCAAGCACCGACATACTGTTTTGAATATATTAGTGGATTTTCCGTTGTGTTGCTCAGATAAAAACATAACAAGAATTAGGAGCAGGAGTAGGCCATATGGCCCTTCGAGCCTGCTCCACCATTCAATATCATGGCTGATCGATAACCTCAACACCACTTTCCTGCCGTATCCCCATATCCCTTGATTCATTGCATGCTAACTCTGCGTTTTCTGTCCGAGGACATCCAAATCTCTCTGAGCATCAATATTTAATAGTTTCTGACCATTTAAACATTATTCTGTTTTTCTATTCTTCTACCAAAGTGAATAACCTCACATTTCCCCTCATTATACTTCATCTGCCATCTTATTGCCCATTCACTTAACCTGTCTATATCTCTTTGCAGGATCTTTGTGTGCTCCTTACAGCTTACTTTTCCACCTAGCTTTGTATCATTAGCAAACTTGGATATATTACACTTTGTCCCTTCATCCAAGTCATTAATATAGATTGTAAATAGCTGAAGCCCCAGCACTGTTCCTTGCGACACCCCAATAGTTACAGCCTGCCAATCTGAAAATGTCCCATTTATCCCAACTCTCTGCTTTCTGTCCAGTAGCCAATCCTCTATCCAAGCTAATATATTACCTCCAATCCCATGAGCCCTTATCTTGTGTAACAACCTTTTATGTGGCACCTTATTGAATGCCTTTTGGAAATCCAAATATACTACATCCACTGGTTACCCTTTATCTACCCTGCTAGTGGCATCCTCAATAAAATCAATACATTTGTCAAACACGATTACCCTTTCATAAAACCATGTTGACTCTGCCCGATCACATCATTTTCTAAGTGCCCTGTTACCACTTCCTTAATAATGGATTCCAGCATTTTCCAGATGGTTGATGTCAAGCTAACTGGCCTGTGGTTCCCCGTTTTCTCTCTCCCTCCTTTCTTGAAAAGCGGGGTTACATTTGCTACCTTCCAATCCTTGGGATCTTTTGGATGATGCAGTGCTTTATAAATGCAGAAATATTATGCCATGTAGCGCACAATAACCTGCTAAGGCAGTTATGTCCCCATAAGCCCATACAGTATAGCTTTTAAGTAAACATCGTGTTAGTTCAGGGTTTAATCACTACTCATTTTCTTGTTGGAAAAATGTGATTGGTAAAGTCAATTAAGAAGTTGAAGAAATTCAGACTGGATTTTTTGCTCTTTATTTTTGATCTGCTGGGTTTCTGATACGCACAAAAACCTATTACTATATTTGAGAGTCTCCAAAGCAGGTTACTGAAGTTGATATACATCTCTGCCAAATATGAAGTTTTCATACTTTACCCATAGAGATATAACCCAATTGTCCAAGTCCAAAGAGTTTAGGAGCAGACTGGCAAAGGCATGGTTTTGGGACTCCCAAGTATGCACAAGGTGCGGCTAGAGTTTAACTAGCTAAAACCATACAGCTTCCCAGAGTCCCTTCCTGCTATTTACCCATCTAAGGTGGCTTGTAGCTTAATCTGTAACAGATAGGGAATATTCCCAGGACCCAGTGACAGGCCAACCCCTCCAGTTAATTTGGTTCACTAATGGAATCTTGTCAATCACTCACAGTACCCTGGAATAATATAGACTTGGCTGATTCAGGTATCAGATTACTAACCCTGTCATTGAGAGTGAATTTGGTTCTGAGCCACCATTGCCAGGAGTATTATTTGAGGTTACCTCAACCCCAGAGACCACTTGCCCTCTCGCCCCAAGAAGAATAACCTCTAGTCGGCTGTTCGACAACTGAGAAGCAAGAGTTTGAGTCCTCACCAGGTGAACAGAGCGGTGCTTTGAGTTGAATGGTGAATTGCACAAGATGCACAAGCGCATTGCCAAGGACAACATAGACACTAACCATATCCCACTGTACAGGTGATTCCACCAGTTGCAGGTACGGAGTTTGTACGTGTCTCGCTGCAATACAAGCATGTGTTCTCATGCCCAGCCTCCAGGTAATGTCTTGCAGCAGCTGTCGCCCAAGTGTTAAAATTTCCTCATTGGCTATGCGGCCACCATTTAATTTCAGCACCTTACAAGGACCTAAATAGGGCAACGTGTGTTGTGCCAGCTACATCAACGCTCTGGATATCCATATCCAATGCTGGTAACAAACTTATTCAAGCTCATGTTCTTCTTTGTGCCACAAAGTCACTCATAGCTTGGTTCTGGATCTTGCACACGAGTCAGAAACCCTTCCATTGCATGTCTATGAATTCTAAACCATGAAAGAGAACATACACCTTTGTATTTTCCAATCAATACCCTCATGGTCTCCTTTAGCTGTGAAAGGCCATAATACTGCACTTATGGGTCCTCAAGCGTAGTATTATGTTCCTAGAGAGTTTCACGACATTCTAAAAAGGTGCATTTATTTGTAACACCTAAATCTCTGATTGGGTCCTCTTGATCACATGACCTGCTTGTAGATTGCTCTCCTTGGAGGGTGACACATTCAGCAGTTTCTCTGGAATGTGTAATGTGTAATGAGAACTGCCCTACCTACGTAATCAGTGACTTCGCAAAGTGTAATTCAACCCATTCTGACTGCTGACTCCAGACAGGAGAGCTCACTCACAGGTTAAGACCTTCTCTCACCCCCACCACAAACAAGTTCCTGCCCCACTGCCCAAGTTCCTGACCTTCTCCCCCTCCCCCCCCACCATAGATGGGGCATTGTATGTGGGTCACTGATTGTTAACAGGTTTATTGGGTTATGAAGTGAATTGTGACAGTGTCATAGAAACATAGAAAATAGGTGCAGGAGTAGGCCATTCAAGCCTGCACCATCATTCAAATATCATGACTGATCATGCAACTTCAGTACCCCATTCCTGCTTTCTCTCCATACCCTTTGATCCCTTTAGCCGTAAGGGCCACATCTAACTCACTTTTGAATATATCCGACGAACTGGTCTCAACAACTTTCTGTGGTAGAGAATTCCACAGGTTCACAATTGTCTGAGTGAAGAAGTTTCTCCTCATCTGGGTCTTAAATGGCTTACCACTTATCCTTATAATGTAACCCCTGGTTGTGGACTTCCCCAACATCAGGAACATTCTTCCTGCATCTAACCTGTCCAGTCCCGTCAGAATTTTATATGTTTCTATGAGATCCCCTCTCATTCTTCTAAATTCCAGTGAATATAAGCCTAGTCGATCCAGTCTTTCTTCATACGTCAGTCCTGTCATCCCGGGAATCAGTCTGGTGAACCTTTGCTGCACTCCCTCAATAGCAAGAATGTCCTTCCTCAGATTAAGAGACCAAAACTGTACACAATATTCAAGTTGTGGCCTCACCAAGGCCCTGTACAACTGCAGTACGACCTCCCTGCTCCTATACTCAAATCCTCTTGCTATGAAGGCCAACATGCCATTTGCCTTCTTCACCGCCTGCTGTACCTGCATGCCAACTTTCAATGACTGATGTACCATGACACCCAGGTCTCGTTGCACCTCCACTATTCAGATAATATTCTGCCTCCCTGTTTTTGCCACCAAAGTGGATAACCTCACATTTATCTACATTATACTGCATCTGCCATGCATTTTTGTCCACTCACCTAACCTGTCCAAGTCACCCTGCAGCCTCTTGGCATCCTCCTCACAGCTCACACTGCCACCCAGATTAGTGTCATCTGCAAACTTGGATATTACATTTAATTACTTCGTCCAAATCATTAATGTATA
Organism: Pristiophorus japonicus; assembly: GCF_044704955.1. Taxonomy (NCBI): domain Eukaryota; kingdom Metazoa; phylum Chordata; class Chondrichthyes; family Pristiophoridae; genus Pristiophorus; species Pristiophorus japonicus. The sequence goes on along the minus strand of NC_091979.1, from coordinate 108,370,989 downwards.
TTATAAATAGCTGGGGTCCCAGCACTGAACCTTGCGGTACCCCACTAGTCACTGCCTGCTATTCTGAAAAGGATCAGTTTATTCCCACTCTTTGCTTCCTGTCTGCCAACCAGTTCTCTATCCACGTCAATACATTACCCCCAATACCATGTGCTTTAATTTTGCACACTCATCTCGTGTGGGACCTTGTCAAAAGCCCTTTGAAAGTCCAAATACACCACATCCACTGGTTCTCCCGTGTCCACTCGTGACTTCCGGTTTTCTTCCAGTCTTACTATCTGGATCACGTTCTTGCTCACAACCCTCCCCTTAGTGGGAATGTGATTCAGGTCTGTGCTCTTTGTACTTTTACCACCCTCCCCCACCGAGTTCATGACCTCCTCTCCCCCACACCCCCCCCCTCCGATTCCCTCTCTCTGTCCCTTCGATCCCCGTGCTCTCCCCCTCTCTCTCCCCGGCACCTTCTCCCACGAAGCTGAGGAAAGCGTGGCCCATGCTGTACAGCAGCTTCAACTGTGGGGTACTGCATATGTGTGGTCGTATCTTGGTGGCAGCGTGCATGCGAGAAGGGGATGGGCTGCTCATGCGCAGAAGGACACAAAGATGTTTGTGCAGATAATCACTCCTTATTCTAAATAACTGCCTTTGTTTCATTGTAGTTTTTCAGTAGGACACAGAAATTTGCATGATACTTACATAGAACGTACAGACAGAAACAGGCCATTTAACCTAACAAGTTTATGTTCCTCCCACTTGAAATGTGATCATTTGGAACTACATATTTTTAGATATATCTACTTATATATCTTATTAAAAATCTTGCATATAACACACCTGTACAAATTAACTTAATTTCTTGTAAGATGCATTATAATGGTAACCCATTTGTCAAAAAGCCACAATGGAAAAACCCTCTGCCAACATTTTACAATAGGAAAAGCCTCATCAACTTTCACTATCAGAGTCTTGGTGAACTAACTGAATCAAAATACTTTTTGGGAAAAATAATCCACCATTTTTCCCCTCAGTAACTGAAATTTCTAATGTCAAAATAAAGTTTTAAATATAATAAAAAACATTTTACATATTTCACAATTCTTTCATGCACCATTTGCTGGCAATTTAAATATTTACGGTCCATAATATGGGTTTAAATAAAATAAATTTCATACGTTACATATTTCAAAACAACACGACTAAATTTATCCATTGCATTCTTTAGCATCTTTTGATACCTTCATTAAAGATTTTACTTGAAGGCCTCAGTCTCTACCAAAAGCCTGGAATTAAACTTGTTATTTCTGCCCAGTTCCTAGTTGCACATGTGTAATGTGAACAGTTTTCCAGGATTCACAAGTAACATTTAAGCTAGTTCAGCCTCGAACAAAAGCTATTTGGTTGCTTTTGAACATTATTCAAAAAAAGCTACAGAATAAATCTCAAAAGCTTTAAGGTTAAATTTATACTAAGTTTATTTTAAACAGAGCATGTGTGCGATTGAGTGAGAGATAGAGAAACAATAATAGACTGCACACCTGTTATTGCTCGAGTTGATGTTTGAATTCAACTAATGCTTTCTGGTTAAGTGTAAGAGAAAGTGTCTTTCCCCATCCTAATTGGAGTTCTTTTAAAAGCACACAAAATAGGTGAATTTTGAAAGAAAACAAAAAGCCTCCATCACTTGATTATCACCTGTGTTTTGTTGATAGCTAGAAACTATAAAGGCTCTAATTACTGACACCGGAGAGAGGAAAAGAAACAGACAGAAACACTGTGAGAACGTGCAAGAGAGCTAGACACAGTGTCGTTCCTGAACCAATTTTGAGTTTAAAAAAACAATGAATTTTGAAAGCAAACAGCACTAATGATCCCAGATTATCACCTGTGTTTTGATGGTTGGAAGAAATGAGTAAGAATCAGACACACAAGAGGGAGGGGATGGGTGGAAAGAAGAGTGATAGAAAGAGACATACCCACAGTTAGACTTCCACGAACAAAACACATTTAATGTTTGCAGAGAATTTAAGAAAGTTACACTTTTAAACTCCTAAAGCCCCATCACTGCGCTGTCAAACATCAGGACATTCATCCCAGTTCTGACAAAACCAAGAACTGCCCCTCATTGCAGCTAAATCCCACCCCCTCTACCCAGTACTGAAATGACTAATTTTTAAAATATATATTCTTCTTTTGCTTGGTATCTATTTTTGTCTGATAATGTCTCTGAAGAGCCTTGGGACACTATATAAATGCAAGTTGTTGTTATACAGCATTTACATAACATCTTTAATCTAATCACACCCAAGGCTCTTCATAGAAGCATAATCAGACAAAAGTAGGTATCGAACCGAGGTGGGATGACCAAAAGATTGGACAATGAGTTGGGTTTTAAGAATGGCCCTAAAGGAGGAGGGAGGAGGAGAGGTTTAGCGAGGAATTTCCAGGGCATCTGGCCTTTCGGGCTGAAAGCACAGCCATACAGAATTCAGCAACGGGATTGTTGGGCTGGAGGTTAGAAATGGGGAGGGGCAAGGCTGTGAGGGGATATGAATACAAGGATAAGATTTTTTAATTGGGGGCCTGGAGCCAATGTAGGTCAGCAAGGAAAGGGCAACAGGTGAGTGTGACTTGGTGTGGGCAAGGATTAGGGCAGCAACTTTTTTGGATGAGCTGAAGCTTATGAAGGGTGCAGGATGGGAGACTGGGCAGGAGAGCATCGGAATGAATAGTTGAGTCTGGAGGTGACAAAGGCATGGATGAGGGTTTCAGCAGCAAATAGATTGAGGTGGGCAATGTTACAGAGATGGAAATGGTCGGTCTTGGGTAAGGCGGATGGAATTGATGGAAAGGGTACAGCGTTTGTGACGGGAGCTGAAATAATGCCTTCAGTCTTTCCAATGTTTAACTGGAGTGAAGTGCAGCTCATCCAACACTGGATATCGGTCAACAAGGTAGTGAAGGAGTCAAGATAGGTGGAGGAGAGGTAGAGCTGGGTAATGTAGATGAGGAATAGAAGAGGGCAAAGGATAGGTTCGCGTGTGACTGTGAAGGCAATAGTGTAGAGGTGGGTGGGGGCAGTGGGGGAAGTGTGGTAAACAGCGAAGATTTTCAAGGAGAGGTGATATGGGTGGAACAAGGTGAAGTGCTCAGAGGAGAAAGTACAATATTAGCGGGAGACACCAGGGTATGATGTGGCGAGAAGTGTTACATTGCCACTGTGGCAGTTTTGGCGGGCAGTATAGCCAGGCAGGAAGGCTTCAGTAGGGGGCAAGGTATCACCACCTGCGAGCCAAGTTTCAGTTAAATCCAGGAAGTCAATGCAATCATCCAGAATAAAGTCGTGGAAAACAAGGGCCTTGTTTGTGAATGAGCAGATATTCTGGAGGGAAATGCCATGGGCGCAGTGACTGTTGGTCTTCTGACAAAATCCAAGTCGGCAGTTGTGAGTGGGGTGTGGGACGCAATGGATGGTGGTAATGTTAGCCCCCATCGTGCGTACTGAGTGGGAAGAGGAGCAAGAGAGTAGGATGGGAGAGATGGAACTGCTGCTTTTAAGCAAGCAAGCGATGGGCCCTTCAGAGAATGTCAGGAGTTGCACAGAGGGTAGCTACGGGCTATTCCAAGCGGGGATCAAGCCTGGAACAGCAGCAGGATAGTAGGAAGGCAAAGTAGTAGTCATTGGGATAGGGATTGGGGGAGGCTAAGTACCCAAGGGGAGAAAAGAAAGGTGGCATGACAGGAAGGAGAGGAGAAAGGAGACAAAGGCTCAAGAGAGAAAAAAGGGAGAGACAGAATTAACAGGCTCAGGTCCAGACTAGGAGCCAAAATGCACATGTGAATTGACAGAGGGAATTTGGATTATATTGGCACGGCAATTAGAAGAGACATGGCCAGATCATAAACAGAGGACCTTCCCCCTTATTCCAAGTACCTTGTATAGAATGGATCAAAAATTGTTACACCCAGTATATTTGGTACCTTAATGTTACAATATCTAATTAATCATCTGTCAACCCACAGGTGCAAAACTTCAGTGGAACAACAACCCCACAATGCATTCCACAAACTTGCATTACACAGGGCAGCATGAAACTTGGAAAGTACTATATAAAGGTTAACACATACTGTACTGTATACAGAACACACATCTTAAGAGTGTGCTATATACAGGAAAGCACAGAGTCTCATGTACCATATAAAGTATGTACAGGAGATTATGACATTTAACACAGAATGCAGCATCAGTATCACTGATTTACTTTTCAGCCAGTGACCAGCACCCTTCATTTTAAAAAGCGGACACTCATTCATAGTTGTCACCTTAGTGGTCAGAGTTGTGGAATTCCATCCAAAGAACCAATAAAAATCCCAGAATATAATTTAATAAAAATGAAATTCTTACTTACTCACTAAATCAGTGACCCCGAGGTTGTCCCCATGTTGTGTAAACACCTCAATTCTTATAAAACAGCATATCCTATAACTCAGCATCAGCAACGTCACAGGAGATCAGGCAGCAATGCAGTAAAAGTTCTGTGCAGAGCATGCACTTCAGTACTGCACACACTTCCTGTAAGTATCCCATTTATTTCCTGCAGCAGTTTCCTCGTCACCCTTTGTTGATTCGCTCTGATAATTCAATGTGTTACATGTATAACATGCTAGTATGAAACAGAATATCCTCAGACTTGAGTAATCCCACAGGAGTTCTGCTAATGTACACAAAAATAAACTGACAACGTTCTTCTATAACTCAGTTTGAAATGGAAGTGAACACAAAAAAATGCACCACCCACATTGAAGAGCAACAATGAAGGAGGATGGAGAAAACAAGGAGGAAATGGAAATTTTATAAATAGTAAAAAGTTGCAGAAAATGCCACTTCTCAGACTAGATATTGGGCTGAAAATTGCGGTCTCCGAGTGCACAATGCGCATGCACCATGCTTTTGCATCGCACGCATCCAAGGGAGAAGGACATCCACGGGTGGAGATTTGGGCTATAGCCTACTTTTACCAACGTAAGAGTTTAAAAACATAGAAAAATTAAATGTTACTATTAAACTTTTTAACACTATTAAAACATAGAAACATAAAATAGGTGCAGGAGTAGGCCATTCAGCCCTTCGAGCCTGCACCACCATTCAATAAGATCATGGCTGATCATTCACCTCAGTATCCCTTTCTTGCTTTCTCTCCATACCCCTTGATTTCTTTAGCCGTCAGGGCCATATCTAACTCCCTCTTGAATATATCTAATGAACTGGCATCAACAACTCTCTGCGGTAGAGAATTCCACAGGTTCACAATTCTCTGAGTGAAGAAATTTCTCCTCATCTCGATCCTAAATGGCTTATCCCTTATCCTTAGACAGTGACCCTTGGTTCTGGATTTCCCCAACATCTGGAACATTCTTCCTGCATCTAACCTGTCCAGTCCCGTCAGAATTTTATATGTTTCTATGAGATCCCCTCTCATTCTTCTAAACGCCAATGAATACAGGTCCAGTCGAGCCAGTTTCTCCTCATATGTCAGTCCTGCCATCCCGGGAATCAGTCTGGTGAACCTTCACTGCACTCCCTCAATTTTTAAATTTAAAAAAAGTTCTCTAAAACATTTAATTTAATGCAATTTCTATTAATTTTAAAAAAAGTGCATTTAAAAAAAATTTATGTTGGTGTTTTATTTGATCGTAGGGGTATTCTCATTGATAGCAATTATGAATGAGAATACTACATTGCGATTGGTGGTCCAGGCCCACGTGATCCCAGGATACACATACTATCCTGGAAGACATGTTCCCATACGCTGGACTGCGCAACTAGGCCTCAGAGTACAATCCTATATTCCTCCAGGACCACCAGGTACTTTCGTTAAAAACTTTTCAGTCGGAGGCGTTCGCCCGTAGGAAGCCTCCGAACATAATTTTACCTCCCCCATTCTCTTTTTACCAGATCCACAAAAATCTGCAAGTGATTGGCCTACTTTAATGACATATTTGACAGCCGATTTCCTGTGCAGACCTGACCACTGGCATCCTTTCTGCTCCTGAATTACCTTAGAATTTACATATAAATTTCTGTATTAACAAGAAGAACCCTATTTACAATTACAAATGGCTTTGACATTCATTTTCTTACTAAAAAAATCCATAGTCATAGACAAAATAACTCGAGTTCTCCTACTCAGCATACACAATCAGAAGGAACCAAACTACATAATGCTTTAAGCATGAATGCCACAAAAGCAGAGCATATGGCTTAGAAATTCTGGCAAAAGACGATCATACAGATTTTTAGATTTAGTGCATAGAATTTTTTTTGATGTTTTCTTGGAACTTTGCAGATTGTGTTTAAAGAATTAAGTTCAGATAAAAAATTAACATGGCAGGTTGACTGCTCATTTAGGTTGTCTTTCCACCCGAGCACCCAAGTTGAAATCTATACCAGAAAGTCTCAACTCTTATCTGACTGTAAAAAACCTTCGAGATATTAATGTAGTCAGTCTCAACCCAGTTCCCAGTATAAATCAGTATCAGCACTAACTCGGCAATCTCACTCCTAAGAGCAAAACGGATGGCTGCTCCAGTGAGACTCCTCATGAAAAGAAAGATTCATGGTATCATGCTATTGTGGACAGTTACAGAGTAGAAGCCAAGGACCTCCCCACAAAAAGGAGAGGGAGGAATCAACAACTAGTAATGACAACTGCCATATAATCGCTCATTTGCATGATGATTGCTGGGTATAGTCTCGCCTCCTAATCGCATTCACTTGCTTGTGTCCCCCAAGTGTAAGTAGGAGAAAAGGAACAGCAACTAAAATTACAATGGCCCTGAAATCGCGGTCTCCGTGACAGCGAAGCGGACACTGTCGTAAGCCTTGTAAAAGGCCCGGCAAGTTCTGGGTTTCCGCATGCGCAAAATCCCAGAACTTGCGATCTGGCTTGCAACTCAAAAACACTCACTGGCACAGAGTTGGGCTATCTGCCCAACAAATGCCCACGAAACCCTTACGCCTGGTAAAAGCAGGTGTAGGGCCTGCTTTTACAGGTGCAAGGGTTAATACAAATGCTAAATTAAAATGTTTAAAATTATTTTTCAAAAAAATTAGTTTTATTTTAAATATTTGATTGAATGGAATTTTAATTAATTTTGAAAATGGGAACATTTATTTTTATTTCAGTTATGTAAATTATTTGATTTGGGGATTCCCTTCGTAAATGGTATTCCCATAAGCACAATAGGAATCCTTCTTTGTGATTTGAGGACTCAGCCTACGTGATCCCAGGGACGCTTCCAAACCACCTGGGATCCATGGCCTTTACGCAGATATACGCCTGCAGGCCCAGGACCCACAAGGCCGGAAACTAGCAGGTTTGTTCGCATTTTTCTTCCGGGTTGAAGGCGTACTCCACAGGTACGCCTCCGACCGCAAATTTTGACCTATTGGCAGTATCAGTAACAAGGCACCTATGCACATGAAACACTAGCTTTTTCAGCAGCTATTTATAAGGTGGCATATACTTTGAGCACAACTTTGCAGGACCTTACCTGGACATACCAAAGGGAAAAGGGAAGCTGAGATGCAAAGAAGTTGTGGAAACAAAGGTGCGGGGCCAGGGAAACAGTGAAAAAATGGATGGTCTGGTAATACTAGCAGAGAGCTAACCTGGTAGCTGCTCAACAGCACAAGGATTAAAGAAATTACAGTGAACACTTGACTTACCTGCTGATGATGTGCTGGAGAGAACACCAAGAAAATGCTACATGCTATCTTCATGTCAGGTGAGAAAACTACACAGAATCAAATCTTGCAAAACTCATAAATCATGCAAGATGCAAGAAATAACACAATGGTAAAGAATTGCTAAATCAAGCCATTTATTAAGGGAAAATTATTCAAATGAAGAATGATAAACTTTGAGCCATGAAGGTTTGAAGATTTTTTTTTTATAAAGAGGACAAGAAAGTACTCGTACTATTTTCAACAGGCCACGTTATATATAAAAATACACTTTGCCTAGCCAGCCAAACACATCTAGTAATCTTAGTTCCTTTTTAAGAGTGAAAACCTAGTGTCTTGCTGAGTAACTCAAACAGAAGTCACGTAATTTTGAAATTCTTAATCTCTAGATGTTCTCATTAGCATATGCATACCTTATATACTTCACTGAAGCCACCTCGTCCCAGTAAGTGTAGCAATAAATATCTATCATTCAATGTAGGATGATCTTTGAATCTAAAAAAAATGATTAGTCTAGGTAAACATTGGAATATCAGCCAAACATTCTAGAAACAAATTCACTATTTTGTACAAGTGGACATCATAAAAAATGTGGACAAAATCAAAGTCTTCAGATGAGTGAAACTAGATACCGAACACTGAACTACAAATTCCTGATGTTTTGGTTGAAGATAGTGTAAGATGAGTTAACATATCCAGATATGATTAATCAAAAATTTGAAAACTGAACAGTTGGGTAGTTTTGTTGTTGTTAAATAGAATGGTAGTGACTGCTGTTTTGAAGGAGGAAGGTACAATACCAGGGGATAGTAATAATGCTGATGATGTCAACAAGCAGAGGGCTGAGGAGAGGGAGTCGAGAGAGGAGGTGGGCTTCATTAATTAGAAGAGGGAAGAGATGATGATTTGTGGGACTAGCTGTGGAAGAGAGGTGGAATGGAGGGACAATTTGGAAGAAGCAGCTTGGGATAGCTGCCAGGACCAAAAGCAGAGGCACAACTGGGGATCATCTCAGATTTGGAAAGTCATTTATACACTTCTTGCATTTAAACTGTTAGGAGCGAATAGGGGAGCAGTAAGGAGAGATGGAAGAGATTGGCATTTCTTCCACAAGATCATTTTGGAGTAGTGAGCACATTTAGCCAGGGAGAAAGAATAGTAAATATTTAGCTCTATCTGGCAATGAACTTCTAGACCAGACACGCATCAGGTACATTTCAGATTACAGCTCCTGATTTCAGGACACGGAGCTGACTGTTGCAAAAGGGAGACAAGAGGGTGATTAACTCTGTGGTCTGCACAGAGTGATCTTAAGCAAGTGGTTCTAAACAGAGTGCTAAGGTTGGGAATTCAGAGCAGAGGGGGAAGGAGGAGAGACTGAAAGGAGCGGCGGGAGATAAAGATAGGCACGAGAGCTTGGAGCCCGGGCATCAGGGAGCGAGGTAACTGATGTCAGCACAAGGGAAGGAGCTGAAAAGAAAAAAAAATTGGTGAGTAGCTGGTGATTGTTTTTTTTAAGTCTAAAAAATGCTTCAACCACTTTCTGTAAAGTTAGTTAACAGTCTATTAAATAGCAGGGTGATAATGAGGTCGCGGCATGTGCATAACAAGGAAAGTAAATGCGGAGGGCGAGTTATGTCGAATTATAAGGTCAGACCAGCAATCTGTATTGAGATGAATTAATGTTATGCAATGAATTTTCATTTGTTGCTTGAGAAATACATACAATAAAACCAGGTTGAAAAGAATTGTTCTATTCCAAAAAAGCATGTCTAACTTGATCTTGTATTATGGGAGTGACTTCATAGGATCTGATGGGCAAGTCTACTGTTGAAGAGGTTTACTACAGTTATACCAGAAAATTTAAACTCAAGAAAGGATCAGCATTCACCACAGTGCCCTTGCAAAAGAGTAGTAACAGAGGATGTTTTGGAAATCATTTAGAAAGAATTCCAAATTTTATTACGTACACAGTTTTGACATTATCATAAAATACAAATTAGTGCAAACTTACATAAGATTTTGCTCCAACATTTAGAAAACGTACTTAGAAGCAGCCTTTGAAATTAGCTATTATAAATGAAGATCCAACCAAGTAGGTCAATCATTTCCCAATTATAGGAGTTAGTCATTTGACTAAGGCGAGATTATGATGACATTTTAATAAGATTTGTACTCTATTGATTCTAGGGGTTGAGGGTGGGTGGGGAAGAGCCTAAGATCAGTATACCATCAAATCAAGTCAGTGTAAAGTCAATTACTTCCTTAAAGTCAAGAATTACATATTTTTATTCAATTTTAATTGCCAAGAATGCAACTTTGTGTATTTAGCCTTTTGAATATTTTCTTTCAACATTGTTGGTTAGTGTTTACAGGTGCATCAACAGAAAGCTAGTTCCCATAGTAAAACTGCTAAGTTGTCATCATTAGTGAAAATGTGCAAAACATTTTTACTTCTAGTAATCAGACAAGTTCTGGTTTCTGAAAATGACTGATACATGGATAGTTTCCAGTAAGGTTTTCGAAAGCAATTTGAAACATAATGAAAAGTTAATGTTTGGGAAGCATTGGCGGTAGTGAAGTGATAATGTACACACAGAAAGTTCTCAACATAGCAATTTTAAACAGGCAATCAATTATTTTTTAAATTATGATATATTAATACTCATGAACATCAATTTTTAAATGAGGCCATTTAAGGTGACAAATTGATGTTTAAGGATAGCGATGTTTAAAAAAGTGAACTTGGTGTCTGATCAGAAGAAAGCAAACTTATGTTTGGTAAAAGAAAAACAAACTACAAATATTGGATATCCAGAATAAAACCAGAAACTGCAGAAATTAAACAGCAAGCCCATTAGAATTTGCAAAAATAAAAAATGGGTTAATGTTTCAGGTGGGTACCCTTATTCAGAACTGGAAATTGGAACGCAAGAGTCAATTAAGGGAACCAAACAAAATAAAATCCTTGGCATGTGTGTGGTGGTGGGGAGAGAACAGATGGAAGGTGGTTATGTTTTGGGGTTTTTATTTAGATATTTCCCTCAAGTTTAATGTCTCAGAGCATTCCTGCACAACCTATAAACAGAAGTGTGCCTTTACATGCCCATAGCTTGGTATTTTGTAGGGAGCGCGGGGGCTGAACTAAAAAAAAATCTTCATTACTGTATTTTGGCTTACTGGTTAGATCATTTGCCTTCACGTGATCTTGCTGGAATTCAGAATGTAGAAGAATAAACCCTTCACTAGATGGTGGTTTGGGTTATAAACTGCCAAACAGATTTATTAAACAATAAATGGGTGTGAACAGTAATGACACACTAAGTTTACACTACAGTCTTAACTATACTTAATTGGAAGGATGAAACTAGCATACATATCTGCTGCACTAAACTGGGGGATAGAGTATAAAAGCAGAGAAGTCCTGCTACAACTGTACAGGGTATTGGTGAGGCCACACCTGGAGTACTGCATGCAGTTTTTTTTCTCTGTATTTAAGGAAGGATATATTTGCATTGGAGGCTGTTCAGAGAAGGTTCACTAGGTTGATTCCGGAGATGAGGGGGTTGACTTATGAAGATCGGTTGAGTAGGTTGGGACTTTACTCATTGCAGTTCAGAAGAATGAGAGGTGATCTTATCGAAACATGTAAGATAATGAGAGAGCTCGACAAGTTGGATGCAGAGAGGATATTTCCACTCATGGAGGAAACTAAAACTAGGGGGCATAGTCTCAGAATAAGGGGCCGCACATTTAAAACTGAGAAGAGGAGGAATTTCTTCTCAGAGGGTTGTAAATCTGTGGAATTCTCTGCTCCAGAGAGCTGTGGAGGCTGGGTCATTGAATATATTTAAGACAAAGATGGACAGATTTTTGAGCGATAAGAGAATAAAGGGTTATGGGGAGTGGGCAGGGAGTGGAACTGAGTCCATGATCAGATCAGCCATGACCTTACTAAATGACGGAGCAGACTTGAGGGATCAAATATCCTACTCCTATTTCTTGTGTTCTTGTGTAAACTGCAATGCAAACTGAACCAGATTCAAGGTCCCTCAATATTAATCTAACATGACAAGTTTGCTGCTGACTATCCAGAGACTCACTGGCATATATACTTGCTGTCAGATACCACAGAGGGACTGCTCAATTAGATTAAAAACAGACTGAGAATTACTTTTTAAAATTTGACCATGTCCATTAGAACAAGCTGGGCCATTAACAGTGGATGGACCTGAATTTTAAACCCAATATGCACCAAGACAGAAAGAAGCCAATAACATGGCACATAATAGACACATTATACAAGTAATTTGAGACATGATGTACGACAAGTGTAGCATGCTTGGGAGGAACAGGTGTTGGACCTATGGTTCCAAAAGCTTTCCATTACTGGGGGGTTTCCTCACAGCATGTCTGGCTCTGTTGTAGAGGAATTGAGAGAGATTGTTCGTCACGATTTATTAACATTATTGTTGGATTATGCAACTACCAAAATGGTAGATGACAAACTAGGTGGACATTGGCTTTTTAAAAATCTAGCATTTCCTATGTTCCTATAGATAAAATGCTTAATTTTTGTCATGGGGGGAGGAGCGAGATAATGGGTAAATATCCAAGGAGATTTTTTTTTAAACTAGAAAGAGGTCAAAACTATTTGATGATGTGCAAAAAGTATCTCAGTGAGGCAATGGAAAGGCATTAAAACAAAAGGCATGTAAACAGCTAATTAAGAAAAAAAATAGCAAATGCTAGAAATCTGAAATAAGTTTAATTCCAGCATTGTGTGTTTTTAGTTCAGATTTCCAGCTTCAATGCTTTAAAATTTGTACGGTTTGATTTACTGCTACTTTTCCAGGAATCATATCATAGAATGATAGAAATTTACAGTACAGAAGGCAGCCATTCGGCCCATTGTGTCTGCCACTTGTAGGCTACGGCACTTCAAGTGCACATCCAAGCATTTTTAAATGTGGTGAGGGTTTCTGCCTCTACATCATCATCATCATCATAGGCAGTCCCTTGAACGAGGGATGATTTGCTTCCACAAACAACAGTTCACAGATGTAGCAATGAAGGACCTGATGTTCCAGTCCTGAATTCCAATTGAGGGGGTGGAAGATGCCTGTGCGTGGATTTTTTTTTTTTTTTTTTTAAAAACGTGTGGTGACCGTTGCACATCTGCCACCACACGGGCTTGACAGAACTAGGCCTTTATCCAGTAGCAAGGGTTAAACCAGGACTGGAGACCTGCTCTGCTGCACAGACCGAGTGCTCACAAATATATGTGTGGGCACATATTGCAGTATACCCTTCTGCCTTTGGCTCATATCCCTCACTATATTTGGTTAACAAAAAGTTATCAATCTCAGATTTAAAATTAACAGCATCAATTGCTGTTTGCAGATGAGAGTTCCAAAATTCTACCACCCTTTGTGTATAGAAATGTTTCCTGAAAGGTCTGGCTCCAGCTTTGAGATGATGACCCCTAGTCCTAGAATCTCAACCAACGGAAATAGTTTCTCTCCATCTACCCTATCTGTTCCCCTTAATAGAACATAAGAATTAGGAACAGGAGTAGGCCATCTAGCCCCTCGAGCCTGCTCCGCCATTCAATAAGATCATGGCTGATCTGGCCGTGGACTCAGCTCCACTTACCCGCCCTCTCCCCATAACACTTAATTCCCTTATTGGTTAAAAATCTATCTGTGACTTGAATACATTCAATGAGCTAGCCTCAACTGCTTCCTTGGGCAGAGAATTCCACAGATTCACAACCCTCTGGGAGAAGAAATTCCTTCTCAACTTAGTTTTAAATTGGCTCCCCCGTATTTTGAGGCTGTGCCCCCTAGTTCTAGTCTCCCCGACCAGTGGAAATAACCTCTCTGCCTCTATCTTGTCTATCCCTTTCATTATTTTTAAATGTTTCTATAAGATCACACCTCATCCTTCTGAACTCCAACAAGTAAAGACCCAGTCTACTCAATCTATCATCATAAGGTAACCCCTCATCTCCGGAATCAGCCTAGTGAATCGTCTCTGTACCCCCTCCAAATCCAGTATATCCTTCCTTAAGTAAGGTGACCAAAACTGCATGCAGTACTCCAGGTGCGGCCTTACCAATACCCTATACAGTTACAGCAGGACCTCCCTGCTTTTGTACGCCATCCCTCTCGCAGTGAAGGCCAACATTCCATTCGCCTTCCTGATTACCTGCTGCACCTGCAAACTAACTTTTTGGGATTCATGCACAAGGACCCCCAGGTCCCTCTGCACCTCAGCATGTTGTAATTTCTCCCCATTCAAATAATATTCCCTTTTACTGTATTTTTTCCCCCAAGGTGGATGACCTCACACTTTCCGACATTGTATTCCATCTGCCAAACCTTAGCCCATTCGCTTAACCTATCTAAATCTCTTTGCAGCCTGTGTCCTCTACACAACCTGCTTTCCCACTAATCTTTGTGTCATCTGCAAATTTTGTTACACCACACTCTGTCCCCTCTTCCAGATCATCTATGTATATTGTAAACAGTTGTGGTCCCAGCACCGATCCCTGTGGCACACCACTAACCACTGATTTCCAACCCGAAAAGGACCCATTTATCCCAACTCTCTGCTTTCTGTTCGCCAGCCAATTCTCTATCCATGCTAATACATTTCCTCTGACTCCGCGTACCTCTATCTTCTGTAGTAACCTTTTGTGTGGCACCTTATCGAATGCCTTTTGTAAATCTAAATACACCACATCCATCGGTACACCTCTGTCCACCATGCTTGTTATATCCTCAAAGAATTCCAGTAAGTTAGTTAAACATGATTTCCCTTTCATGAATCCACGCTGCGTCTGCTTGATTGCACTATTCCTATCCAGATGTCCCGCTATTTCTTCCTTAATGATAGTTTCAAGCATTTTCCCCACTAGATGTTAAACTAACCGGCCTATAGTTACCTGCCTTTTGTCTGCCCCCTTTTTTTAAACAGAGGCGTTACATTAGCTGCTTTCCAATCCGCTGGTACCTCCCCAGAGTCCAGAGAATTTTCGTAGATTATAACGAATGCATCTGCTATAACTTCCGCCATCTCTTTTAATACCCTGGGATGCATTTCATCAGGACCAGGGGACTTGTCTACCTTGAGTCCCATTAGCCTGTCCAGCACTACCCCCCTAGTGATAGTGATTGTCTCAAGGTCCTCCCTTCCCACATTCCTGTGACCAGCAATTTTTGGCATGGTTTTTGTGTCTTCCACTGTGAAGACCGAAGCAAAATAATTGTTTAAGGTTTCAGCCATTTCCACATTTCCCATTATTAAATTCCCTTTCTCATCTTCTAAGGGACCAACATTTACTTTAGTCACTCTTTTCCGTTTTATATATCTGTAAAAGCTTTTAATATCTTAAAAAACTTCGATCAGATCACCCCTTAACCTTCTAAATTCTAGGGACGACAATGCTAATTTGTGTAATCACGCCTCGTAACTTAACCCTTGAAGTCTGGGTTTCATTCTGGGAAACCTACCCTGCCCTCCAAGGCCTATATATCATTCTGAAGATGTGGTGCTCAGAATTGCTAACAGTACTCCAGGTGTGCTCTACTCTAAGCAGAATTTTGTAAAGCTGTGGCGTAACTTCTACTCCCTTGTATTCTAGTCCTCTAGATATAAAGGCCAGCATTCCATTAGCTTTTTTGATTAAAATGTCATGAGCAGGTATAAAAAATAATGATCTATGTACCTGGACCCCAAAGTCTCTTTGGACATCCACTGTTTTTAGCTTTTCACCAATTAGAAAGTATCATGTTCTAGCCTTTTTAGGTCCAAAGTGGATGGCCTCACATTTGCTTACATAGAAATCCTTAAGACACAGTTTTGCCCATTCACTTAATCAATCAATATCCCTTTGGAATGTTATGCTTTCATCTACACTGCCTACAATGCCACCTATCTTTGTGTCATCGGTAAATTTGGATACATGACTTTCAACGTTATCATCTATAGAAAATCATAGAAATTTACAGCACAGAAGGCCATTCAGCCCATCATGTCCATGCCGGCCAACAAAAAGCTAACCAGCCTAATCCCACTTTCCAATTCTTCGTCCAGAGCCTTGTAGGTTACGGCACTTCAAGTGCATATCCAAGTAATTTTTAAAGCTATGAGGGTTTCAGGCAGTGAGCTCCAGACCTTCACCACCCTCTGGGTGAAAATATTTCTCCACAAATCCCCTCTAAACCTCCTACCACTTATTTAAAATCTATGCCCCCTGGTTACTGACCCCTCTACTAGGTCCTTCCTATCCACTCTATCTAGGCCCCTCATAATTTTATACACCTCAATTATATCTCCCCTCAGCCTCCTCTGTTCCAAAGAAAACAACCCCTGCCTATCCGATCTTTCCTCATAGCTAAAATTCTCCAGTCAGGCAATATCCTCAGAAATCTCCTTTGTATCCTCTCTAGCGCAATCACATCTTTCCTGTAACGTGGTGACCAGAACTGCACGCAGTGTAGTGGCCTAACTAGTGTTTTATACAATTCAAGCAGAGCTCCCTGCTCTTATATTCTATGCCTTGGCTAATAGAAAGTGTATCCCGTATGCCTTCTTAACCACCTTATCTACCGTCAGGAATCTGTGGACATACACTCCAGGGTCCCTTTGCTCCTCTACACTTAAGAACATAAGAAATAGGAGCAGGAGTAGGCCGTACAGCCCCTCGAGCCTGCTTTGCCATTTAATATCATAGCTGGTCCAATCATGGACTCAGGTTCACTTCCCTGCCCGCTCCCAATAACCACTTAATCCCTTATCAGTTAAGAAGCTGTCTATTTCTGTCTTAAATTTATTCAATGTCCCGGCTTCCTCAGCTCTCTGAGGCAGCGAATTCTACAGATTTACAACCCTGAGAGAAGAAATTCCTCCTCATCTCAGTTTTAAATGGCCAGCCCCTTATTCTAAGATCGTGCCCTCTAGTTCGAGTCTCCCCTATCATCCTCTCTGCATCCACCTGGTCAAGCCCCCTCATAATCTTATACGTTTCGCTAAGATCATCTCTCATTCTTCTGAATTCCAATGAGTAGAGGCCCAACCTCCTCAACCTTTCCTCATAAGTCAACCCCCTCATCTCTGGAATCAACCTAGTGAACCTTCTCTGAACTGCCTCCAAAGCGAGTATATCCTTTCGTAAATATGGAAACCAAAACTGTACGCAGTATTCCAGATGTGGCCTCGCCAATACCCTGTATAACTGTAGCAAGACTTCCCTGCTTTTATACTCCATCCCCTTTGCAATAAAAGCTAAGATTCCATTGGCCTTCCTGATCACTTGCTGTACCTGCATACTAACCTTTTGTGTTTCATGTACAAGTACCCCCAGGTCCCGCTGTACTGCAGCACTTTGCAATTTCTCTCCATTTAAATAACTTGCTCTTTGATTTTTTCTGCCCAAGTGCATGATCTCACACTTTCCAACATTATACTCCATCTGCCCAATTTTTGCCCACTCACTTAGCCTGTTTATGTCTTTTTGCAGGTTTTTTGTGTCCTCCTCACACATTGCTTTTCCTCCCATCTTTGTATCATCACCAAACTTGGCTACGTTACACTCGGTCCCTTTTTCCAAGTCTTTAATATAGATTGTAAATAGTTGGGGTCCCAGCACTGATCCCTGCGGCACCCCACTCGTTACTGATTGCCAACCTGAGAATGAACCATTTATCCCGACACTAACAGAAAACAGCTAGCCGATCCTCTATCCATGCTAATATATTACCCCCAACCCCATGAACTTTTATCTTGTGCAGTAACCTTTTATGCGGGACCTTGTCAAATGCCTTCTGGAAGTCCAAATACACCACATCCACTAGTTCCCCTTTATCCACCCTGTTCGTTACATCTTCAAAGAATTCCAGCCAATTTGTCAAACATGACTTCCCCTTCATAAATCCATGCTGACTCTGCCCAATTGAATTATGCTTTTCCAAATGTCCTGCTACTGCTTCTTTAATAATGGACTCCCAACATTTTCCCAACCACAGATATTAGGCTAACTGGTCTATAGTTTCCTGCTTTTTGTCTGCCTCCTTTTTTAAATAGGGGTGTTACATTTGCAGTTTTCCAATCTGCTGGGACCTCCCTAGAATCCAGATTTCATACCATTTATTGTATCTTCCCATGCCTTGTTAGCCCATCCCAAATATATTACCTCACTCTTCTCCAGACTGAATTCCATTTGCCACTTTTCTGCCCACGAGACCAGTCCATTGATATCTTCCTGACTATCAACCACACAGCCAATTTTTGTATCTGCAAACTTCTTAATCATAGAAACATAGAAAATAGGTGCAGGAGGCGGCCATTTGAGTCTGCACCACCATTCAATAAGACCATGACAGATCTTTCACCTCAGTACCCCTTTCCTGCTTTCTCTCCATACCCCTTGATCCCTTTAGCCATAAGGGTCACATCTAACTCCCTTTTGAATATATCCAACAAACTGGCATCAACAACTCTCTGCGGTAGGGAATTCCACAGGTTAACAACTCTGAGTGAAGAAGTTTCTCCTCATCTCAGTCCTAAATGGCTTATCCCTTATCCTTAGACTGTGTCCCCTGGTTCTGGACTTCCCCAACATCGGGAACATTCTTCCTGCATCTAACCTGTCCAGTCCTGTCAGAATTTTATATGTTTCTAGGAGATCCCCTCTCATCCTTCTAAACTCCAGTGAACAAAGGCCCAGTCGATCCAGTCTCGCCTCATACGTCAGACCAGCCATATTCCTGTTACTCCTCCTCCTCGAGGTGTGCTAGGCAGGTAGCGCAGGGGTTCCCCATGAGTCCATCTCGCTTTCAAACCGATATTCACTTCTGAGTATTGGCAAGTATGATAGTGCCTCTGAGGAGTGCAGCCAGAGCCAATTCCAAGGCACCACGGGTGGCTCAGCTGCACAGGGGGGAGGGACGAAGAATAAAAGAGCCCTAGTGATACGGGATTCTATAGTTAGGGGAACAGAGAGGCGTTTCTGCGGCCGTAGACATGGCTCCTGAATGGTTTGGTGCCTCCCTGGTGCCAGGGTCAAGGAGATCACAGAGCGGACACAGGGCATTCTGGGGGGGAGGGGGCGGGGGAGAGTAAACAGTTAAGAGGTCGTGGCCCATATTGGGACCAATGACATAGGTAAAATGAGGGATGAGGTTTTAGAATCCAGGGAACTAGGAAGAAAATTAAAGGGTAGGACCTCAAAAGGTAGTATTCTCAAGGTTACTGCCATGTGCTAATGAGTATAAGAATAGGAGAGAGAGGATGAACACGTGGCTGGAAAGTTGGTGTAGGAGGGAGGGCGTTAAATTCCTGAGGCATTGAGATCGCTTCTGGGGGAGATGGGACCTGTACAAACCGGACGGGTTGCAGCTTAACAGCGTCGGGACCAATATCCTCACAGGGAGTTTTGCTAGTGCTGTTGGGGAGTATTGAAACTAACTTGGCAGGGGGATGGGAACCCGAGAACAAATTCAAAAGGGAAGGAAGTAAAGCAGAAATTGGATAGCAAGAATCCAGACAGCAAATCTGTAAGACAGAGGAACAAGGCTTAATAAATAATAAGCAAAGAGGTCTTCCTGTACTGAATGGTATATACTTTAATGCAAGGAGTATAGCGAGTAAGGCGGATGAGCTAAGAGCACAGGTAGACACTTGGGAGTATGAGATTATAGCCATTACAGAAACATGGCTGAAAGAGGGGCAGGTTTGGCAGATCAATATTCCTGGCTACAGGATTTTTACACAAGATAGAGAGGGGGGTAAAAAGGGGAGGGGGGGGGGGTCGCAGTACTGATTAAACAAACTATTGTAGCAGTGAGGAGGGATGATATGTTGGAGGGATCAAATGAGGCCATATGGGTCGAATTGAAAAATAAAAAGGGGTGATCACACTGCTGGGTGTGTATTATAGACCCTCAAACAGTGGGAGAAGCAAATATGTAGACAAATTGCTGTGAAGTCCAAAAACCATAGGGTAATAATAGTAGGGGATTTTAACTATCCAAATATTGATTGGGACAAATTTAGTGTGAAGGGTATAGAGGGTGCGGAATTCTTTGTTTAAAAAAAAAAAGTTCTCTTGAATGCATTTCATCAGTATGTAACAAGTCCAACATGAGGGGGCGGTTTTGGATTTAGTTTTGGGGAATGAAGCTGGGCAGGTTGAAGGGGTATTAGTGGGAGAGGACTTGGGTGCCAATGACCATAATTCAGTCAGATTCAAGTTGGTTATGGATACGGACAAGGATAGGCCTGGAATAAAAGTTCTGAATTGGGGAAAAGCTAATTTTGCTAAGTTAAGGAGTGATTTGGCTGTAGTGGACTGGAAACAGCTACTTGTGAGTAAATCAGTGTCGGAACAGTGGGAGGCATTCAAGATCATCATCCGGAAGGCTCAGGCCAAACATGTGCCCTTAAAGAAAAAGGCTGGGAAAAATAATTCCAGAGCCCCCTGGATGTCTAGGGACTTACAGGGGAAGATTAAGAAAAAAAAGAGAGGCTTAGATCATATACCAACAGCTAAATACTTAAGAATCTTTAGAGGAATATAGAAAATTAAGAGGCAAAATTAAAAAGGATTTTAGGAATGCTAAGAGCAAGCATGAGAAATTCTTGGTCAGTAAAATTAAGGAAAACCCCAAGATATTCTATAAAGATATTAAGAGTAAGAGGGTAACTAAAGAAAGGGTAGGGCCTATTAGAGACCATGAGGTTAATCTTTGTGTGGAGGCGAAAGATGTTGGTAAGGTTCTTAACGAATACTTTGCATCTGTTTTCACAAAGGAAAGGGGCAATGCAGATATCGCTATCGAGGAGGAGTGTGATATTCTGGATGAAATAAATATAGTGAGAGGGGAAGTATAGGGGGTTTAGCAGCTTTGAAAGTGGCTAAGTCCCCAGGCCAGGATGAAATGCCTCCCAGGCTGTTGAGCGAAGTAAAAGAGGAAATAGCAGAGGCCTTGACCTTCATTTTCCAATCCGCTTTAGAGCTGGGCATGGTGCTGGAGGATTGGAGGATTGCTAATGTAGTACCCTTGTTTAAGAAGGGAGAAAGGGATAGGCCGAGTAATTACAGGCCTGTCAGCCTAACCTCAGTGGTGGGAAAATTATTGGAAAAAATCCTGAAAGACAGTATAAATCTACATTTGGAAAGGCAAGGATTAATTAGGGACAGTCAGCACAGATTTGTTAAGGAAAGATCGTGTTTGACTAACCTGATTGAATTTTTTGAGGCAACCAAGAGGGTCGATGAGGGTAGTGCATACGATGTAGTATATATGGACTTTAGCAAGGCTTTTGATGAGATCCCACATGGTAGACTGGTCATGAAGGTTAAAGCCCACGGGATCACAGGCAAAGTGGCAAGTCGGATCCAAAATTGGCTTGGAGGTAGGAAGCACAGGGTAATGATTGATGAATGTTTGCGTGACTGGAAGGATGTTTCCAGTGGGGTTCCACAGGGCTCAGTACTGGGTCCCTTGCTTTTTGTGGTATATATCAACGATTTAGATCTGAATATAGGGAGTATGATTAAGTAGTTTGCAGACAGCACTAAAATTGGCTGTGTGGTTGATAATTAAGAGGAAAGTCATGGGCTGCAAGAGGATATCAATCTACTGGTCAGGTGGGCAGAGCAGTGGCAAATGGAATTTAACTCAGAAGTGTGAGGTGATGCACTTTGGGAGGGCTAATAAGGAAAAGGTATACACATTAAGCGGTAGGCCACTTAATAGTGTAAATGAACAAAGGGACCTTGGAGTGCTTGTCCACAGATCCCTGAAAGTAGCAGGCCAGGTGGATAAGGTGGTTAAGACGACATATGGAATGCTTGCCTTTATTAACCGAGGCATAGAATATAAGAGCAGGGAGGTTATGCTTAAATTGTATAATACTTTGGTTAGGCCACAGCTGGTCACCGTATTATAGGAAGGACAGATTGCACTAGAGAGGATGCAGAGGAGATTTACTAGGATGCTGCCTAGAATGGAGAATCTTAGTTATGAGGACAGATTGGATAGGCTGGGTTTGTTTTTATTGGAACAGAGGAGATTGAGGGGAGATCGAAATGAGGTGCCCAAAATACTGAGGGGCCTGGACATAGTGGATAGTAAGGTCCTATTTCCACTGGTGGAGGGGTCTATCACGAGGTTAGTGGAAGGTTTAGAAGGGAATTGAGGAGGGGCTTCTTTACGCAGAGGATTGTGGGGATCTGGAACTCGCTGGCTGGAAGAGTGGTGGATGCAGAAACCCTCACCACTTTTAAGAGATGGTTGGATGGGCACTTAAAGTGCCGAAATGTTCAGGGTTACGGACCTCGAGCTGGTAATTGGGATTAGACTGGATTACCTTTTGTTGGACGGCGCAGATATAATGGTAAGTACTGTAGGGAACAGGATACGGCCAGGGTGATCTCCTGGCCTAGTTTCGATCGCCTGGATAGGTCGGAGAGGAATTTTCCCAGATTTCTATGTTTCTATGTGGCGGAGCTATGTCTGGTGGCAATGGCTGTGCCCTCATGATGGCCAAGTAATGCAGCATGCAGCAGACAACGACGGCGGCAAAAAGGAAAACCTGCTCAGCAGAGTACTGGAGCGCTCCTACCGAGCGGTCAAAGCAGTGGAACCCTTGCTTAAGCACTCTGATGGTCTGCTCAATGATGTTCCTGGTGGCGGCATGGCTCTCATGCTGGGGTTGCGGAGGGGAGTCATGAGACGGGGGAGACTGGATAGCCCTGGTCTCTGACCAGCCAGGCTGGAAAAGATCTGGCAATGGATGAATGCATTGTGGCTGCTGCCAAGATAGCAGGCATTGACGGTGAGGATGTGGTGTGTGTGGTTGCACACCAACATTAAGTGAGTGGTAGCCCTAGCAGATACGGAATACCTCAGGATTGTTAAGCGGTGCCCGCAAAGCAACATGCGCGCAATCAATGGCTCCCTGCACCATGGGGAAGCCCGCTATCCTGGCAAAGCCACATGCACGCTCGTGCTGCATCTGTCTGGTGATGGGGAAGGAAATGTAGTCCCCTCTCCTTCTGTAGAGAGCATCTGTGACCTTGCATATGCAGCAATGGACGGCAAACTGGGAGATGTTGGAGATGTCTCTTGTTGCACACTGGAAGGGTCCACTGGCATAGAAATTGAGCACAATAGTGACCTTGACTGCCACTGAGAGAGCCATCCCCACCCTGGTCTGAGGCTCAAGGTCTGGATGCAGGAGGTGGCAGAGCTCTGTGACCACGTCCTTGCTGAAGCACAGTCTTCGAACACACTGTTCCTCAGAGAAATTGATGTAGGAGAACTGCTGCCGGAATACACTGGGAGGGGAAGGCCTCTTATTGAGAGCCCTGTTGGCCCTCCGACCACTGACCACATTTTGCAATCTTTCTCTGTGCCTGAGTTGCCTCAGACGATGACACTGGAGCACGAGGTCCAGTGCCAGCAGAGTTCACATGAAACGATATAAATGTTGGACTTTCAAATCTGCCCCGCAATGAAAGTCACAAATCTTTGAGAGCCAGAACACTCCTTCAATTGCAAATCGCTCAAAACGCCTGTCTGCCTACATGAAACTAAGAAGAAAACATTATTGGTCGACTAAAAGTAAAACAGATGCTGGTACAGTTAAATAGCGCTCCTCCAGCCGACTGGACCCAGACTGCTGAAGCTGTCATTGTCAATGCCAGGCACAAAACAGGGGGCGAGGGCCAATTTTTGTTCCAGGGCGCTACATGTTACCACCACTGCAAAACCTCCGCCGAATTTAGCGTGTGGCGCTGTTTTCGCTGCGCCAGGTCGCAAACTCATTTGCACACTGTTAGCGTCCCCCGCAGGCACTAATGGGCATTTATCTCGATCATCTTGATCACAATCCTTGTAGCCCTTAACCCTTTTTGTTTGCAACTATTTTCCTATTTTCACAACTGCATCCCTTTCGTCAGCACCTGCCTCCTTCTTCGACTTAATCTATGTGGATTTCAGCTGAAGTTTCATGCTTCCTCTTTCAGATCCAGTTATGATCACCAGTGTAGCCTAGATATTTAATTTACCCTCCAGTGTTTCACACAATCCACACTTCCTATGAGTCACACATGCATGCTTTCTCTATCCCCCGCTCTTCAGCAGCATTGTCAGCTGTGGCTCAGTTTGTAGCATTCTCTATGTCAGATATTAAACCGGTGCCTATCTGCCCTTCCATGGTACTATTTCACAGAAGAGCAGGGGAGTCCTCCCAAGTGTCCTGGCCAATATTTATCCCTCAACCAACACCACAACAGATTGGGCCCAAGTTTCCACATGATTTGCGCCTGATTTTTAGGAGCAACTGGTGGAGAACGGACTATCTTAGAAATCGCAATTCTCCACATTTTTATTTCTGCAGTTCTAGTCAGGTAGAACAGTTCCACTTTGGAACAGAATTTTTTCTTCAAAAGGAGGCGTGTCCGGCCACTGACGCCTGATTTCAAAGTTTCCACAGTGAAAACGTACTCCAAACTAACTTAGAATGGAGCAAGTGAAGATTTTTGTAGAACTGAAAAAACCCTGTCTACACATTAAAAAATCAGACGCAGGTTACAAATTAGGCGTCCAGAACGAGGTGGGGGGGGGGGGGGGGAGGGAAGTCATTAAATTCTATAATAAATCCTTATTTAGACTTATACAAATAAATCCAACCTGAATAAAAATTTATAAGCAAAGAAAAGATTAAATAAACCATCTTCCTACCTGTGTGAAAGTGCTTCAGCCAGGGAGAATGCTGGGGGGGGGGGGGGGGGGAGGAGAACGGCTGCCTCAACTTTGAGGCTTCCTGCAGCCTTCTCACTGCTGCAAGAAGCCTCAGTGCTGATGGCAATGTGCTTTTATTAAAAAATGTTCAAAAATTAAACAGCTACAAAGAACTACAAAAATGGCCGAGTGCCAATATTTCCTTCACACTGCGTGTGCGCGAACGCTCCAATGCGCATGGGCAGCGTTGCCGGCAGGAAAAAAACTAATTTAAATGGTAACCGCCCCCTCCCACTTACAAAATCAGCGCGAGTGTAGGCTCCGCCCCCTTGGGCGCCGCGCCAAGCAGACATGGAGCTGCAGGGCGCTCCAGAATCGCGCGTTTTTTTTTCGACACGAAAAACGGGCGCCCAGCTCGGAGGGGCGCCCGTTTATTATCGTGTGGAAACTTGGGCCCCTTTATCTGGTCATTATCATGTTGCTATTTGTGGAACTTTACTGTGCACAAATTAATTGCCCACGTTTCACACATTACAAATGTGACGACAAAAGTACTTTGGGGCTCAGATGCACAGATCTTTAAAAGTGAGAGGACAAGTTGATAAAGCTATAAAAAAAAGGATATGGAATCCTAGGTTTTATAAGGGCACACATAACAAAACAAAGAGGTAATGTTAAACCTATATAATTCCTTGCTCAATCTTGAGCCTTTACTTTAGAAAGTGTCAAGGCCTTGGAGAAGGTGTAGAAGAGACTCACCAAAATGACACCAGGAATAGAAATTTTAGTTGTCAGGGGTAACTAGAAAAATTGGGGCTCTTTTCATTTGAAAAAAGATGGAGAGATCGGATAGGTGTTCCAATTTATGATGCGGTTTAGAAAAAGTTAATAAGGATAAACTACTGGTAACTAGAGAGCATAAATTTAAGACCAACAAAAGAATGGAGAGGTTAGGAGACATTTATTTTGAGCAGAGGGTTGTTAGAATTGCCCAAAAACCAGAAACAGTGGTGCTAGTAAAGTAACTTTCAAAAGGAAAGTCGATAAATGTGAAAAATATGTATTTTTTTCTAAAGAGGGCAGAAGAATATAAAATTCTATGATTCTTTCCCTCTCTGATCTCATCTCTTAAACTTTTCATCCGAGAACTGCCATGGTAAGAACAAGCAGTCTGTGTCAACCCTCCTTATTTACTCACTCTGACCTATCTCATTCTGAACTTATAGGTGTCCATTCTCTGAATTTCAACTCCAACAAACTTGCAGGTGTTGTTGTCATACAACAGAATGCTCTCTATAGGGTTGAGATCCAGCATTCCTCTTATTCCCTTGGAACATGACCCCACCAAACCATAATCTCCCTGGTTGTCATCTTAACTATTGAGGAAATCTTTCCCCTAACCACCTTCAATCTTGTAGGTTCCCTATCTTTAGCAGTCTGTTTCTACCTCCTTGCTAAGATACACAAATAAGACAGTGTTGGTTCAGTTTGCTTCTGTTTAAACAACTAGTCTCCTCTTATTTTGAGTGTAGCAATTTTTTGATCCATTCGAAACTTGTGTTTTTTTTCTGGTTTTGTGCCTTTCCCAGATGACTACATGGCTGCAAGCGGGCAGGAATTATGTACGAAGTGTAAACAGGCCTATGTAACCTGAGCTTTCCACTGTCCATTTGCGTGTGCACTTTGGTGCCACTCTGGACCCAAGCCATTCAATAATTTCCACTTTAACCCCTCATTATCCCTCCCTGACCATACTCCTGTGATCATGCCTCTTTTCATCCGTCCTCTCTGATACAATGCCCTCCTAAATCCGTACCCCAATCCTTCATTACTCTTCGACCTTCCTACTCTCCTGCCGCCGTCCTAGGCTTGACTCCCTCCTAGATAAGCCGTCGGCTTCCCTCTGTGCCTCTCTTAGCATCCTGCGAAGGGCCCATTGAGGCACTCATTGCTGCCTCCTTACAAGCAGCAACTACAACTGTCCCATCCTACTCTCTTGCTGTCCTTCCCACCCAGCGCGCGCACTGGGGGCTAATCTTGCCAATCTCTTCCCCGTCCACCTCTCTTTCCTCTCCTCCCCCTCCCCCCACCCCCCGTGCTGACCCTGTGGATGCAGGCAGTGGGGCAGCCATCACTGACTCTCTCCGCATCTCCCTCCAGAACGTCCGTTCGCTTGCGAACAAGGCCCTTTCCCAGCTATGAGCTTATTGTGGATGATGGCATTGACATCATGGCCCTGACGGAAACCTGGTTGAAGGGCGATGACACCTTCCCCTTAAATGAAGCCTCCCCGCCTGGCTATACCTTCCACCACTTGCTCTGCTCAGACCGCGTGGTGGCGGTGTGGCTCTCATCAGCAAATCATACCTTGGTCCATCTCCCTACTCCTCCAGCACATGCTCTTCCTTTGAGCATCTCACCTTATTCCACCCATTTCACCTCTCATTTAAAATTCTCATTCTCTACTGCCCACCTAAGTACCATAAACATTTTATTACCAAGATATCTTCACTACTTTCCTCCCTCTGCCTCTGCACCGAACAACTTCTCGATGATTCCAACTCCATCTCAATTCATCATGCTCCCTCTCCTCTGAGTTCACTAGCCTCCTAATCTCCTTTAATCTCTCCCTCAGTGTAAACTCACCAACCCATATTCACGGCCATCCCCTGAACTTTGCCATCTCTTGTGGCCTGGCTACTCCCATCGTGTCAATCACAGATAAGGCCATCTCTGACCACTTCCTCATACCACTCTCCACCCACCTCCTGCTTCCAACCCCCCCACCCCCACAACCCTACCTACTTCGGTGTCCGCCCCTGGAAAAAAACTCTCTTCCTGACTCTCCCAACTGACGAGCCTTTGGCCCTCCATTCACCATGACATTTTTGCAGCTACCTATCTGCTCAATTACTCCCTCACAGCCACCTTTGATGCCTTAGTCCCTGTTAAAACAATTACTCTCTCTCACCCTGGCCGTTCCCCGGTACAGCCCTGATCTTTGCTCCCTTATGTCCAAGGGACGTAGACGTGAACGGATATGGCGGACAACTGGTTTAGCCAATTACCGCCAGTTATGGCTGAACCACATAAAGCACTATCGAGTCCTGCTCTCGTCTGCCAAAATCGTTCACTATTCCAGAATCATTCTGGAATGTAAAGATAAACCCCGGCTTTTATTCCCCACTGCAAATACCTTTTTAAACCTCTCTCCCCAGTCTCTACCCTCATCTCTGACAATAGGAGTTCATGGACTTCTTTGTCTCGAAGATGAAGACCATCCGTTCGGCCGCCTGTCTCTTCCCTTCCTTCCACCTAGCTCACCGGGCTAAACTTCCTCTATGGATCCCCCCTGCCCAAGCCTCACATCTTTCTCCAGCTTCTCTACGATCTCCCCTCATGACCTTTCTGAGCTCATCCTGTCCATGAGAACCACTTCCTGCTCCCTCAACCCTATTCCAACCAAATTGCTGACCATCCAACTTCCTTTTCTGGCTCCCATGTTAGCCGACATTGTTAACGGTTCGCTCTCCTCAGGTACTGTGGCCCTCTCCCTCAAATCTGCTGTCATTACCCCTCTCCTTAAAAAAAAAACCCTCAACTCCTCCGTCCTTGCAAACTACCGCCCCACCTCCAACATCCTTGAACATGTTGACGCCCTCCAAATCCATGCCTATCTTTCCCGCAATTCCATGTTTGAATCCCTCCAATCCGGATTCCGCGCCTGCCACAAATTACATTCTTTGTGACTGTGACAAAGGCAAACTATCCTTTCTTGTCCTTCTTGACTTGGCTGCAGCCTTTAACACGGTTGACTACTCTATCCTTCTCCAACGTCATTCAGCTGGGTGGGAACATTCTTACCTATCTAACCGTAGCCAGAGAATCACCTGCAACTGCTTCTCTTCCCGGTACCGCATCGTTACCTCTGGTGTTCCCCAAGGATCTATCCTTGGTCCCCTCCTATTTCTTATCTACATGTTGCCCCTTGGCGACATCATCCAAAAACACAGCATCAGTTTCCACATATACGCTGATGACACCCAGCTCTACCTCAATACCACTTCTCTCGGCCCCTCCACGGTCTCTAAGTTGTCAGACTGCTTGTCAGACATCCAGTTCTCGATGAGCAGAAATGTTCTCCAATTGAATATTGGGTAGTCCGAAACCATTGTTTTCAGTCCCTCCTACAAACTCCATTCCCTAGCCACTGACTCTATCCCTCGCCCCAACTTCTGTGAGGCTGAACCAGGCTGTTTGCAACCTTGTCATATTTGACTCTGAAATGAGCTTTCGACCACATATTCACAGCATAACACAGACCATCTATTTTCACCTCTAACATTGACCATCTCTGCCCTTGCCTCAGCTCATCCGCTGCTGAAGCCCTCATCCATGCCTTTTGCTAACTCTTGGCTTGACTATTCCAACGCACTCCTGGCTGGCCTCCCACATTCTACCCTACATAAACTAGAAGTGATCCAAAACTCGGCTGTCCGTGTCCTAACTCACCCATCATCCCTGTGCTCACTGACCTGCATTGGCTTCCGGTTAAGCAATGCCTAGATTTCAAAATTCTCATCCGTATTTTCAAATCCCTCCATGGCCTCACCCCTCCCCATCTCTGTAATCTCCTCCAGCCCCACAACCTCCCAGAGATGTCTTCGTTCCTCTAATTCTGCTCTCTTGAGCATTTCTGAATATAATTGCTCAACCATTGGTGGCCATGCCTTCTGTTGCCAAGGCCCCAAGCTCTGGAACTCCCTGCCTAAACCCCTCAGTCTTTCTTTCCTCCTTCAAGACGCTCCTTAAAACATACCTCTTTGACCAAGCTTTTGGTCACCTGCGCTAATTTCTACTTATGCCGCTCGGTGTCAAATTTTTTTTATCTCATAATAATCCTGTGAAGCACCTTGGGATGTTTCACTCCTTTAAAGACGCTATATAAATACAAGTTGTTGTTATTCTTTCACCCCCTTTTCCACTATCTACTTACCAACATTCCTCTACCACTCTGGCAATTTCCAGTTGTTCCCTTTTACCATGATATATCAATTCCCCTCCTCCTCCAACCCTCACCAGCTTGGGCTCTGAACTCTGTTTCTACTTTGAACAGCAACACAGCCAGCCCCCGTCCAGCACCACCACCTTCCGCTTGGTTAAACTTATTCGCACAGAGAAATTTCCTTTATCTGCACTCTCTTCCTCCAGATAAAAGTGGGAATCCCTATGGACCCAGCTATACCTGCCTTTTTGGAAGATGTATGGGACACTATGTTCCAATCCTACCCAGGTCCCCCCTCTGCTCTGTTACACCAGTGAGTGTGCTACTGCTCCTACTTGAATCTTGAGAAATTTATTGCCTAGATTTATAATTTTCAACTATCACTCAACTTCATGTGATCTATCTCTAACGTCCCTTCCTGAAGTTTTTGATCTCCTTTACTTGAGATCATCTCTCCATAGGCTTCACAAACCCAGACTTCTGCAACTACCTGGATTATGCATCTTTCTAGACTACGGCCTTGAAAGCCTCTAGCCATTTCGCTCCGTTTTTCCACACCATTGTATCAATTCTGGTGACATCAGTTTGCACATTACAGCTTCTGAAATGTCACTTGTTCCACAGCTAAGGCCTCCCTTCAGATAGGCTCTTAACAGAGCCTACCTCATTTTCCATCTCTGCTCTCTCACCTTCTGAGATGATCGCAGGGTCTCTTTTGTCCTCACCTTCTGGCTCACTGGAATGCTTTTTCCATCAGATCTTCTTCCACCATCTACAAAAGCACATCTTCCTCCTGCCTTCTCTCACCGCACCACCGCACCCACCCCACCCGCCCCGCCCCCCCCCCCACTCCCCTCAAAACCGCAACCCCAGTGTTGGGAGTTGTGCTAATATTGCGTGTGTAGATCTTACATTAGAACAATGCTCTGGCACGATTTCTACACCTGCATGTTGGCCTGCCTTTCCTATTTTGGAGTGCAGTTGGGCCTGCTGTGTTTCTAGCATTTCTATTATTTTAATTTAAAGCAATTGTAGTTATATTTTTCTTTGTAGGTACTTTAATAACTTTTTTCTTTTAATCCTTTCTTGAAACTCATCCACCAGTTTTCATCTCTTTTCAGCATTTAAAAAGAAAACAAATTATCTTTCTTCCCTTCTCATCCCCTCGCCCTCGTTTTGTTTTGTTCAGTTCTATTAAATAATTTGCTTATCTTCCAGTTCTGAAAGTGGGCCCATATCCAAAATGTTTTCACTTTACAGATGCTGATGGACTGACTGTAGACTTAAGTTTACAAAAATTTAAGTTATTCTGAAGCTATTTAAATTACTACTATTTAGGGCTAGTGTGATTAAACTATAAGCTACTATCAGAATCTGTACGTGGGAGGAGATTTATTTTCCCTTTGAAATACACATAACTAAACCAAATGTCTGCCTTGCTTCACTGGTAGCACTCTCATCTCTGTCAGAAAGCTGTGGGTTTAAGCCCCACACCATGACCTGAGCGCATAATCTAGGTTGACAATTTAGTGTAATATTGAGGGAGTACTGCTCTGCCAAAAGTGGTGTATTTCGGATGAGATATTAAACACAGACCCAATATCTGCTCACTCAGGTGGACACCCAAGATCCAATGGCAGTATTTGAAGAAGAACAGGGGAGTTCTCCTGGTGTCTTGACCAACTTTTAGCCCCCAATCAATATCACTAAATATCTGGCCATTTATCTTATTGCTGTGTGCATATTGGCTGCTACATTTCCCTAAGTTACTACAGTGACTACACTTTGACTGTGAAGTGCTTTGAAATATCCCGAGGCTGTGAAAAGCACAATATAAACTTTTTTTTTTCTTTAAACCTGAAACAAGAAAATTATTTAACATTAATTAACCTACTGTGAACTGTCTTCGTTATTTATTCTTTTAAGTTCACGTATATGCAGATTTCGGACTCTCTCCAGACGTTCAAGCTCTGCTTGAATTTCAGCTTCTTCCTGTTTATACCAAAGAAAAATAAATTTGAATATTGTTCTACTACTCAGGTCATTCACTCAAACCTTAAACCAGCTTTCTTTGCAGGTATGAAATAGCCCAGTTCATCCAGGCCATGTACCGACTGCAGCTAAGAATTTAAATGCAAGAACAATTAACCAGCATCATGAACAAAATGGCAGCATTACTGGTTCCAATCTGAATGAAGACCCCATCATAGTTTTATATGGATTTTTAAAAACAATATGATATACCACGAGAGACAAATAGCAAAGATAATGCCACATGGAATCAAGAGGAATATGACCATTTTTTGTTTTACGCAATGAGTGGTTAGGGTTTGGAATGCACTGCTTGATAGGGTGGTGGATACAGATTCAATAGCAGCCTTCAGAAGGGAACTGGATAAATACTTGAAGGATTTGGGGAAAGAGCAGGAGAGTAGTACTAACTGGATTGCTCTTCAAAGAGCTGGCGCAGACTTGATGGGCCAAACAGCCTCCTTCTGTGTTGCACTATTCTATGATTCTATAAAGATAGAGATGGTTAGAGAGGAGAGGGGAGAAAGCAAAGAGTAGGAATAAAAGTAAATTGCTCGGACTGTAAAGATGCAAGGAGTGGCATTCCACAGAAGTCTGAGTTAGGGCTGCTGTTATTTGGTACATACATCAGTGATCTGGACTTAGAAATTGAGGGAACAATACTGAAATTTGCTGATGATACCAAACTGTGAAAAATGGCAGGAGGATATAGACTAGTAAGATGGGTAGATAGGTAGTAGAAACAGTTCAAAAGTTGAGAAATGAGAAGCAATAAACTTGAGGTCAGAATAGGAAATATAGGTCAGAATAGGGGAAGGAAGTTTATCTTAAATGGAATATTTTAAATGGAGTGGAGAAGCAGGCACGCAAGTCATTGACTGTAGTAGTGCAAATAGACATGGCCAGACAAAATGGAAAATGTAATCTTTGGTTTTGAATCTAGAGGTAAGGAATACAAAAGCAAGGAGAATATTCAATTTGCGTAACATCTCAGTTAGGTCACAGTTGTAGTACTGTGAACAGTTTTGGTCATAAAAGCAATGGAAAAGGTGCAGCATAGACTCGTTGGGATGTTCCCAGGGATGAGGGATTAGTTGAGAAAGACTTGAGAAGTTCAGACATTTTGTACTGAAGCCAAGATGATTGAGGAGTGATTGGATAGATGTCTTCATGATTATGAAAGGTTATATAAGGTAGATAGTAGCAGATGGCTCCTATTGGCTGGCAAGACAGTAATGATGACACATATTTAAGATTGCCATAAAAAAAATTAGAGGGGAGGTTAGAAAAGCCTTTATCATATGGAATTCTTGCCACAAACCACTAGTGAAGCAAAGCCCATAAATATTTTAAAAAGGAAATTTTGGAGTCATTTGAAAAAGAATATTAAAGTGAATGAAAGGGTGCAATCTAAGATTACAATAAATAGCTCATAATGAGAAAATACAGCAAATACTTGATGGACTTTGATGGCTTCTTTCTGTGCTGTAACATTATAATAAAAGGCCCACATCTCTCTGTTCATGAGGGTTCCAGTAACATAAAAGGTGTTGAAAATACTTCTAAATAATTACTTTTTAATTTAAACTAATTTTCAGCGGTTGACATGAAAACCATTGACATAAATACTATATGCTCATTGGAATGATTTTTTATGCATTACAAGAGTATCCCTTTAAAGCATAAGTTATAAGCTTCTAGTTGCGTTAAACTGCAAATGGGATGATCTAAAGGATATCCTAATGCGAGTCCACAGCAAGAAAACAGACCATTAAATAAACATACTGTCAAAACATCAATGGGAAGATTATTTGTAAAATCAAGAGCAAACAAGTTGTCTTTCTAGCTCAAAAATAGACCGAGGACATATATTGTACTTCCTTTTTATATTTTCTCCCAGAGTACTAAATATTTAAGATTAGCAGAGACCCGCAAAGCATTTGCAGTCAAAATTAGTATCTTTTGTGTATGATTATGCTTGAAGCTTAGGTTTTTATGAGCTGGATTTAATAGATATGCTCTTTCCTTGTACAACTGTGAAACATACTATGAAATGTCTTGTACAAGGAGCCAAAGGAAAACAACTAGTAAAATCTCTCTGTTACCATGCATTATCAATTTTCTGTGGAGGAAAATACAGTGAGAACATTGTAAATTAAACATCAAATTCCAAGTAAGGTAGCGTGAAAGTTTCAAAAAAGAAACTGGCTGTCTTTTTGTAGCGAGTTATTGTAAATGAAAATTCTATTGATATTTTAGCATCATTCATTTCAAATACTAAGAAAGGAAAGTATTTAATTTTTTTTTATTTTTTATAAAGTATTAGGTAATTAAATAATCCATAACAAACAAAATTACCCTGAGCCCTGGCTCAGTGGGTAGCATTCTGGCCTCTTGAGTCAGAAGATTGTGGGTTCAAGTCCCACTCCAGAGACTTGAGCCCATAATCCAGGCTGACACTCCAGCGCAGTACTGAGGGAGTGCTGCATTGTCAGTGGTGCCATCTTCGGATGGGATGTTAAACCGAGGTTCTGTCTGCCCGCTCAGGTGAGTGGAAAAGATTCCACGACACTATGTCGAAGAAGAGCAGAGTTCTCCAGTGTTCTGGTCAATATTTATCCCTCAACCATAATCATAGATTGTCTCTTAGCTGTTTGTAGGATCTTGTGCGCAAATTCACTGCTGCGTTTCCCTACATTATTAACAGTGACTATACTTCAAAAGTACTTAATTGTCTGTAAAGCTCTTTGGAACATCCTGAGGTTGTGAACGGTGCTATAAATGCAAGTCTTTCTTTTCCTTGAGCTTCAATTACTAAAATTCAAGCAGCAGACAATCTGTATGAAAGATGATTAGTCACTGCAGAGTTATGATTTTAGGGGAATGAGATGACAGAATAATTTTGATGGAGGTACAAAGTCAATATTACATTTTTCCCTTTGTTTTAGTTTTTGGTAGGTGCCATTAATAAGTCCAAACTTCCCCTCTTGTAAGTTTCCCCCTTCAACATGTTATCTCATGGCTATGACGTCCCCACTAACCCCCTCTGCCCCACCCACTTAAAATTTAATACGAAAATCAACAGACCTTCTTAAGATGTCCTAATCTAAGTTTGAAGATCTCTTCCTGTTCATGGTACTCTGCTACGGTCAACCTAGATAAGATAGGAATATCAGAAAAATAAAAGTATTACCATTTAAATTATAAAAGTGACGAGAAGAAACTGCAGGAAGTATAGCTACAAAAGTCAAAGTTTATTCTATGTAGTGAAGACTGCTTGCATACAAATTTTCCTAAATCTCCACTATCATGTACAAGAACATATTTGTTTATTTATTTTTTGTCTGGCATGCCCACTGCATACAACTATCTGTGTAATGTAATAAAACAATTCATATTAAAACATAAAAAGAAACTTACAACTGCGGAAGGTTTGGCCTAACAAAAGGATCATTTTCTGCACCATTTACAGCCTTTGTTTTGCGCTGTTTTAGCTCAGAATTTGCTGCTGGGGTCTGCAAATTTTGAGTTGGTGGAGGCTTTCTCTTTGCCAGCAACTTCCTTTGCCTTTCTATTTCTTCCCTCTGTTGATTTATCCATTCTTGTTGTCTGTATTCAAAAGTAGACATTAAGAAAGATACTCTCTGAGCACATTTTAAGAATAATAGTGAATCTCCTCCGATGCCGCTCATGGTGAATTAGAGGATGTTTTATATTGAAAGTGTTTCTGCCTGGTGGTGGAGCTGGGATGTGGGAGGACTTCAATGGAGTTGGTTAACAGTTGGTGGGGGTGGAGGGTGGGGAGAATGGAGAAAGTGAGAAGACAAAAACATTTTTTTTTTGGGGGGGGGGGGGGCAGGGGGAAGAGAAGTGTGAAGTTATAGAAATAAGAATAAGATATAAAACTAATTTCAGTATGTGGATTCAGTCCCATTTAAAACATGCCAATGTGCAAGAGGAAGCAGCCACTAGAAGTTTAGGTACTAAATATTGGTGTAGTTGCTGTGCCACCAAGAGAAGGAACACCATTCTTAAAGGAAGAGAAAGATTCACTTGGGAAAGGAAAGGGGGTAAGTAAGAGAGCAAGCACATGTTGCAGGAGGGAGTGGTGGAGAGATCATGTATATCTAGGTGGTAGATTGCAAGGACTGAAAAAATAAGATAGCGCGAGAGAGAGGGGTGAGAGAAAGAGAGAAATAATGTTTGCCATTGATACTTACTTTACAAGATTCTGAAATGCATAGCCATCAGTCCACTGCTCAGTGAATGAAGCACCATGTCGCACTGTAGTGAAATGCCCTAGACGTAGTCTGTCCTGCATACTCTTCTCTCTGCTTGATTGCTTCTCTTGCTTACTCTAAACCGCAAGAATCATGTTAATAAGCTTCTCATTTCATTTTCAGTCAATTTTATTTAATTACATTTCATTTTGTTGCTCTTTCTTCTTGCAAAGATGCCCTCTAATAAAATAATTGAGTTAAAAGTGCTATGGAGTACAAAAGCAGGGAGGTCCTGCTGCAACTGTACAGGGTATTGATGAGGCCGCACCTGGAGTACTGCGTGCAGTTTTGGTCACCTTACTTAAGGAAGGATATACTAGCCTTAGAGAGGGTACAGAGACGATTCACTAGGCTGATTCTGGAGATGAGGGGGTTACCTGATGATAGATTGAGTAGACTGGGTCTTTACTCGTTGGAGTTCAGAAGGATGAGGTGTGATCTTATAGAAACATTTAAAATCATGAAAAGGATAGACAAGATAGAGGCAGAGAGGTTGTTTCCACTGGTCAGGGAGACTAGAACTAGGGGGCACAGCCTCAAAATACGGGGAGCCAATTTAAAACCGAGTTGAGAAGGAATTTCTTCTCCCAGAGGGTTGTGAATCTGTGGAATTCTCTGCCCAAGGAAGCAGTTGAGGCTAGCTCATTGAATGTATTCAAATCACAGATAGATAGATTTTTAACCAATAAGGGAATTAAGGGTTACGGGGAGCGGGCAGGTAAGTGGAGCTGAGTCCACGGCCAGATCAGCCATGATCTTTTTGAAGGCTCGAGGGGCTAGATGGCCTACTCCTGTTCCTAATTCTTATGTTCTTATGTCATGTTCTTATGCAATGTCTATGCAAACAAATAAAATTTGATCACTGTTATACAAAATAACATTTGTACAGTTACTATAAATGCAACAAATACGCAATATGGAGATGTACAGCAGTCAAGACCAGCACTCTGGGATGGGATGACTTGGAAAACAAGGTACCATTTTGCTCCTGGCATTATTTTAGCAATCAAGTAAATCAAAGTATCTTAGAAACATAGAAAATAGGTGCAGGAGTAGGCCATTCGGCCCTTCGAGCCTGCACCGCCATTCAATAAGATCATGGCTGATCATTCCCTCAGTACCCCTTTCCTGCTTTCTCTCAATACCCCTTGATCCCCTTAGCAGTAAGGGCCATATCTAACTCCCTCTTGAATATATCCAATGAACTGGCATCAAACCTCTCTGCGGCAGGGAATTCCACAGGTTAACAACTCTGAGTGAAGAAGTTTCTCCTCATCTGAGTCCTAAATGGCCTACCCCTTATCCTAACACTATGTCCCCTGGTTCTGAACTTCCCAAACATCGGGAACATTCTTCCCACATCTAACCTGTCCAGTCCCGTCAGAAACCTATACGTTTCTATGAGATCCCCTCTCATCCTTCTGAACTCCAGTGAATAATGAAAAGGAACGGTCAGGTGCACCAGGAATGGTCATATACAAGAACAAAAACATACATACAGAAATGGTACACTGTAAGAGATGGGAGTAGTTTATTTCACCAAGATAACTTGGAGGGAAGGAAGCTTGATGTTTTATGCAGAGTTCAAATTAATACAAGGAAAATTCATACATCAGAAATGGTAAACTTGGGGATACTTTGCAAGTGCATAAATGCTCACAACTGTAGCAGTGAAAAAACTCTTGGTTGTCATCTTTTAATGTATAGATAAGATTTTCTTGTTATAACTTGGGCAAAACTGTGGCAGATGGAGTTCAATGTGGGGAAGTGTGAGGTCATCCACTGTGGAGTCAAGAAAAATAGATCAGGGCATCTCCTAAACGATGAGAAGCTAAAAACTGTGGAAGAGTAGGGAAAATTTAGGGGTCAATGTACAGAAATCACTAAAAACTAGTGGACAGGTTAAAAAAAAAGTAAAAAGACTAAGAGTGTTAGCCTATATCTTAAGAGGGCTGGAATACAAAAGGGTGGAAGTTATGCTCCAGTTGTATCTGGTTAGACCACATCTGGAGTACTGCATTCAGTTCTGCGCATCGCACCTCAGGAAGGATATACTGGCCTTTGAAGGGGATGCAGTGCAGATTCACCAGGACTAAAAGGGTTAAATTATGACAACAGATTTGTATTCCCTGGAGTACAGAAGATTAAGGGGTGATCTAATTTAAGTGTTTATGATTAAAAGGATTTGTGGGGTAAATAAAGAGAAACGATTTACTCTGGTGGGGGAGTCCAGAACAATGGGGAATAACCTTGAAATTAGAGTTAGGCAGTTCAAGGGTGATGTCAGGAAGCACTTCTTCACACAAAGTGTCGTGGAAATCTGGAACTCTATTCCCCACCCCCCCCACCTCCAAAAGCTGTTGAGAAAAGACCAATTGAAAATGTCAAAACTGAGATTGATAGATTTTTGTTAGGTAAGGATATTAAGGAGTATGGAACCAAAGCAGGTAAATTGAATTTACAGATCAGCCATGATCAAATTGAACAGCGGAGCAGGCTCGAGGGACTGAACGGCCTCCTTCTGTTCCTACAACAAACTGTGTAAAGTTATGGTTCTACTTATTATCTTACCTTTTCAATCAATAACTTTTTGCTCATTGTCATACATTTGTTTAATCGTTCTTTGTACTTTTCAAGCAGTTTTTGTTGTTCATCTATCTGTCTCCTTAGATCACAGTTAGCCTGTCAAAATGTCCAATAATTTTGTTAAAATTACAAAAGTTATACCAAGTAACGACAGTATACTGTGAAGTGAGTATATTTTTAATGATCAAATTACAAGCCTGTAGTTTGCATATAAACTACAAATTACAAATTCAAGAAAACGTACGAGGCCAGGAAATGGCAATTATCTAACATTCCACTAAACTTAAAAACATTCTGCATTACCCAAGTGTTGACATATGAATAGAATTATATCCTTACAAAAAATTAAATCGAGTGAGGTGAGAATTGCTCCAACACATACCATAACAATCCATTTCATATTGCTCATCATCCTCATAGGTAGTCCCTCGAAATCGAGGAAGACTTGCTTCCACTCTAAGAGTGAGTTCTCAGGTGACTAAACAGTCCAATACGGGAATTACAGTCTCGGTCACAGGTGGGACAGTCATTGAAGGAAAGGGTGGGTGGGATTGGTTTGCCGCACGCTCCTTCCGCTGCCTGCGCTTGTTTTCTGCATGCTCTCGCCGACGAGACTCAAGGTGCTCAATGCCCTCCCGGATGCTCTTCCTCCACTTACTGCGGTCTTGGGCCAGGGATTCCCAGGTGCCAGTGGGGATGTTGCATTTTTAATCAAAGAAGCTTTGAGGGTGTCCTTGAAACGTTTCCTCTGCCCACCTGGGGCTCGGCCGCCGTGTAGGAGCTCCGAGTAGAACGCTTCCTTTGGGAGTCTTGTGTCAGGCATGCGAACAATGTGGCCCGCCCAACGGAGCAGGTGAAAGATTACTGGAAGTGACTAAGTACCACGCAGGTTTATGATATTATAATCTGTTTCTCCCCTTGAAGGGCACTTCAATTTTAATTAGCCTATGCTTTGCCTTTCTTCTGTCACCCAAGCCTGGAGGAAGCTACTAACTGCTTATTAGCAATTTTAGTACAAATAAGGAAGCGGAGGTACTTAACCAGTGGCCAGGAACTGTTGCCCATATTCTGCTTTCCAAAATGAGCCTCGAAAAAAAAGTGGACTGTTTTAAATTTAACTGAACTTGCAAAATACGATTATTATAAGAACTTACATCTATAGAG
Source organism: Pristiophorus japonicus (assembly GCF_044704955.1). NCBI lineage: Eukaryota > Metazoa > Chordata > Chondrichthyes > Pristiophoridae > Pristiophorus > Pristiophorus japonicus. Next base: position 108,331,422 of record NC_091979.1, on the reverse strand, counting down.
ACTGTGAACACTTTGTTCTAATCAAATTGGGAGTGATGCAAATCAAGGAGCAGGGGTGGCAAATACACTCGACCACAATGCAATTGAGAGGGTTTTACAAAGTGCAAGTTGTATACCACGTATAGCAGTGTTTGTTTATAGTGTCATGATGTAATCTTCTATACGTTAAACCAAATGCTAAGTCTCCTGCATGTTAATTTGAAACTGAAGTCGAATAATTACTAGCATTTATTTCTGGGAGGAGGGAAACCATTGTTTTTTTATTCATTCACAGGATGTGGGCGTCGTTGACAAGACCAGCATTTATTGCCCATTCCTAATTGCCTTCGAGAAGGTGCTGGAGAGAGCTGCCTTCTTGAATCACTGCAGTCCATGTGGTGAAGGTATTCCCACAGTACGGTTTGGGAGGGAATTCCAGGATTTTGACCCAACACGATGAAGGAACAGCGATATATTTCCAAGTCAGGATGGTGTGTAACTTGGAGGAGAACTTGCAGGTGGTGGTGTTCCCATGCGCCTGCTGCCTTTGTCCTTCTAGATGGTAGGGGACACGCATTTGGGAGGTGCTGTCGAAGAAGCCTTGGCGAGTTGCTCCAGTGTATCTTGTAGATGGTACATATTGCAGCGCCGGTGGTGAAGTGAGTGAATGTTTGAAGTGGTGGATAGGGTGCTCATCAAGCCGGCTGCTTTGTCCTGGATGATGTCAAGCTTCTTGAGTGTTGTTGGAGCTGCACTCATCCAGGCAAGTGGAGAGCATTCCATCACATTTCCTGACTTATGCCTTACAGATGGTGGAAAGGCTGTGAGGAGTCAGGAGGTGAGATACTCGCTGCAGAATACCCAGCCCCTGACCTGCTCTTGTAGCCACAGTATTTATGTGGCTGTTCCAGTTAAGTTTCTGATCAATGGTGACCCCACCCCACCACCCCCCACAGGATGTCGATAATGAGAGATTTGGCGATACAAGACTCTCTTGTTGGAGATAGTCATTGCCTGGCACAAATATTATTTGCCACTTATTAGTCAAAGCCTGAATGTCGTCCAGGTCTTGCTGCATATGATATAGTACACCTGGACTTAAATTGCCACGTGAAAAAAATACTCCATTACAAGTTAGTGCACATCAAGGGAATCACGTGATAGTGAATTTAAGTACTATCAAAAGGAAAGGAGGCAGAGGCTAAATCATAAGGGAAGCTATTCTGTAATGGTGGGAGCAATAAATTATTTGCTCTAGGGCTCCTCCTGTTCCTGTTTTACAGAAATACAACAACTTGCATTTGTATTGTACCTTTAACATATTAAAACACCTTCACTGGAGTGTAATCAGACAAAAATTGACATGGAAATAAAGAAGATATTAAGACAGAAGCCCAAAAGTTCGGTCAAAGAGGGAGGTTTTAAGGCGTGCCTTAAAAGGAGAGTGGTGGAGAGGTATAGGGAGGGAATGTCAGAGTTTAGAGCTTTGGTGGTTGAAGGCATGGCCGCCAATGGTGAGACGAAGGAAGTGGAGAATGGACAAAAGACCAGAGTTGGAGGATTGTAGGTGGTTACAGAGATATGGGGGGGCAACGAGGCCATGGAGGGATTTGAACACTAGGATGAGAATTTTACAAAGAAAAACAAGGCTTTGGTAGGCTGGGAGTCAATGTAGGTCAGCGAGCACAGGGATGACTGGTCAATGAGACTTGGTGCAAGTTAGGATATGGGCAGCAGAGTTTTGGACAAGCTCAAGTTTATGGAGGATGAAAGATGAAAGACGGACTCGGAGAGTATTGGAACAGTTGAGTCTGGAGGTATCAAAAGCATGGAAAAGGGTTTCAGCAGCAGCTGGGCTGCGGCAGGCGATATTAGAGGTGGAAGTAGGAGGTCTTTTGTGATGGGAGAGGATTATGGGGTCGGAAGCTCAACTCGGGGTCAAACAGGCCACCGAGATTGTGAACAGTCTGGTTCAGACCGAGACAGAGGCTAGGAAGAGGGATGGAATGTGTGACTGGGGAATGGAGCTTGTGGCAGGGACCGAAGACAAAGGACTCAATTTTCCCCAGTGATTTGTGCCTTTTTTTTGGAGCAGGCTGCTTTTTTTGGCCCAAGTTAAAAAAGCCACAGTTTCCCCAATCAATTTGCACCAGTTAGTTATGATGCTGAGAGTTACTCCAGTTCTGCTTAGGCCAGTGTAGTGGCCTCTGCAGAAAAACTTTCGGGAGAGTTAAAGAAATTGACACAGGTAAGGAAATTGGCGCAGGTAAGTGCAGCAGATGCCCAAACAGCAGCAGCAGGAAAGGTAAGAGACGGCGGGGGGGGGGGAGCCTTTCGGGTGTAGTTAGGTGCGGGGACCGGCAGGGAGGTCACTTGGCTTGGGATAGGGGCAGGGGACCGGACCAGGAGGCCATTCGGCCTGGGCTAAGGGCGGGACCGGCAAGGCATTCGGGGCTGGGAAAAAAAGAGCTATAGCTGGACTGGTACCGACAGGCACTCCGGGGGGGGGGGGAGCGCGACACCAACAAGGCACTCGAGGCGGGCGGGGGAAACAGATCTGGGGGCCCTTCGGCCTGGGATATGGGCGGGGATTGGCACCGACATCGGGTGGGGGGGGGGGCACACTTTAATAATTGGAGACAAGTTGCTGCAATATATTTTAATGTGATTTTAAGTTGATGCAATATGTTTTACTGTGTTGAGCTGACTATGTTTCACTTTCCAGCCTCAGCTCGCATTGTCCCTGGTTACCGCGACAACCCGATTTTTTGGCGCAGATCAAGTCTCCACCCCCAAAGCTAAAGGACAGATTAGGCTGCGCCAAAATGAAGAAATCCAACTGGGAAACTTAGAACATTTTTTTTTGGCGTACTTGAGCCCCCCAAAAAACGGGTGTAACTCTTCAAGTACGCGAAATAAAAGCTTTGGGGAAAATGGAGCCCAATGGCTTTGACCTTCCCAATGAGGAAATTTCAGCTCATCCAGAACTGGATGTCGGACAAGCAGTCTGACAACACAAAGGCAGTAGTGGGGTCAGGAGAGGAGGCCTTGAAGTAGAGCTGGGCGTCATCAACATATACTTGAAAGCTGACATCATGTTTTCGGATGATGTCCAGCATGAGGGGCAGCATGTAAATGAGAAATAGGATGGGGCCAAGAATAGATCTTTGGGGGTCTCAAGGGGGCCTGGGCGGGAAGAGATACCCTTACAGGAGATTCTCTGGCTACGACTGAACAGGTAAAGAGTGGAACCAGCTGGACAATGGAGGAAAGGCGCCGGAGGAGAATGGTGTGGTCATCCATGTCAAAAGAAGGATGAAGAAGGATAGTGCACCACAGTCAGTCACACAGGAAGTCAATTGTGACTTTGATTAGGGTCATTTCAGTGCTGTGGCAAGGCTGAAACCAGATTGGAAAAGTTCAAACATGGCATGGCAGGAAAGATGGGCACGGATTTGGGAGGCTACAACATGTTCAAAACTTGAGGAAAGGGAGGTTGGAGATGGAGTGGTAGTTTATAAGGACAAAGGAGTCAAGTGGAATTTTCTGAAGAAGGGTGTGATAACAGCTGATTTGAAAAGGTGGGGACAGTGAGGAGAGGGAAGAGTTTACAGCTAGCATAGGGGCCAGGAAGGGAAATTGGGTGGCCAGCAGTTCAATGGAAAAGGGTCGAGAAAGAAGGATATGGATCTTTTGGACAAGTTGAGCTCGGCATGAGCAGAGATAGGAGAGAAATTAGAGAACGATGAGAGTACACTGCTAGGCAGACAAGGGAGGGAGGCAGCAGGGGCAACTGAACAAATGGTCTCAATTTTAGAGACAAGGAATTGCATGGGGTTCGCGCACTTGGTGAAGGTAAGGGTGGAGAGAGCAGGGAAGAGGGAATTAAGGAAATGGTTAGTAGTGGGAAAAAGCCGCCGAGGGTCATCTTTGCATTACAGGATGATCTTTGTTCACAAACGAACAGGCATTCTGGAGAGGGATGCTGAGTGGAATGATGATTGTTGATCTGATGGCAGGGCTTATGGGGTCAGTGGTCGGAGGGATGAGTGGGACAGGAACAAGGTCAGTGAAAGAGTAAAGAGAGGTAGTTGGGATTGCTGCTCATAAGGCGGCAGTGATGAGTGCCTCAATGGGCCCTTTGGAGAATGCTGAAAGAGGCACAGAGGTAAGCTGTGGGTTTATCAAAGAGGATGTCAAGCCTGATGGCAGGCGAGCAGGGTCAAGGAATAGTAAGGGTTGGGGTAGGAATTTGGGGGAAGTAAGTACCCGAGAGGGGAGAAATAAAAGGAGGCATGAATGGATAATAGGACAACAAGATGATGAAACAGAAGTACCCAAGAGGGGAAAAAAAGAGAAGAGAACGAAAAAGGCAGAAAGAAGTAATGGGCTCTGTTACAGAGCAGCAGCCAAAATGCACACGCAAATAGGCACAGGGAAATTCAAGTTACATAGGTATGACAAAGATTAGGAGAGACATGTACTGGATGTAAACAGAGAATAGGGAGGAATCAATAAGAGTGAGTCCAAAGTTAAAGTCAGAAGTCCCATAGTGTGATAAAGTTGACATATAGGGTGGAGTCAAGCTTGGAGCACTGACAATAACAAACAACAACTTGTATTTATATAGCACCTTTAACATAGTAAAACTTCCAAGATGCTTCACAGGAGTATTATAAGACAAAGAATTTGACACAGCCACATATGGAGAAATTAGGGCATGACCAAAAGGTTGGTCAGAGTTATTTTAAGGAGTGCCGTAAAGAAGGAAAGACGTAGAGAAGCGGAGAGGTTTAAGGAGGGAATTCCAGAGCTTAGGGCCTAGACAGGTGAAGGCATGGTCACCAAAGGTTGAGCGATTATAAATGAGTACTCATTTTTAGTGTGGAAGCAAGTCATCCTTGACTCCGAGGGACTGCCTATGATGGTGATGATAATCAGGGATGCTCACGAGGGCAGAATTAGAGGAATGCAGATATTTTGGGGTGGGGTTGGAGGAGATTACACAGATAGGGAGGGGCGAGGCCATGGAGGGATTTGAAAACAAGGATGAGAATTTTGAAAATCGACGCACTGCTTAACCAGGGACCAATGTAGGTGAGCGAGCACAGGGATGATGAGTGAATGGGACTTGGTGCGAGTTAGGATGGGAGGAGGCCAGCATCGCAAGAGGAACGAGCAGCGCCAGTCGGGAGGAGGCCAGCTGCAGCAGGGACAGAAAGTAAACAGAAGTAAAAAGAAATTAAAGTGCGACGTCACAGCCAAGCGGGTAAGTGATTGGCGGGTGGAATGGTGAGTATTTTATCTTTTTCAGTCGGTAACCTCTGGCATTGTTGCCAAATTAAATTAATTTAAGAGTTAAGTCATGGCAGGAGAGCCCAGACCCATGTCATGCTCCTCCTGTGCTATGTGGGAAATCAGGTACGCTTCCAGTGTCCCTGACTACTGTGTGTGCAGGAAGTGTGTCCAGCTGCAGCTCCTGACACTGCAGCACTGAAGCTGCGCGTGGATTCACTCTGGAGCATCCGCGATGCTGAGGATGTTGTGAATAGCACGTTTAATGAGTTGGTCACACCGCAGGTAAAGGTTACTCAGGCAGATAGGGAATGGGTGACCAGCAGGAAGAAACATAGATAGAAACATAGAAAATAGGTGCAGGAGCAGGCCATTCAGCCCTTCTAGCCTGCACCGCCATTCAATGAGTTCATGGCTGAACATGAAACTTCAGTACCCCCTTCCTGCTTTCTCGCCATAACCCTTGATCCCCCGAGTAGTAAGGACTTCATCTAACTCCCTTTTGAATATATTTAGTGAATTGGCCTCAACTACTTTCTGTGGTAGAGAATTCCACAGGTTCACCACTCTCTGGGTGAAGAAGTTTCTCCTCATCTCGGTCCTAAATGGCTTACCCCTTATCCTCAGACTGTGACCCCTGGTTCTGGACTTCCCCAACATTGGGAACATTCTTCCTGCATCTAACCTGTCTAAACCCGTCAGAATTTTAAACGTTTCTATGAGGTCCCCTCTCATTCTTCTGAACTCCAGTGAATACAAGCCCAGTTGATCCAGTCTTTCTTGATAGGTCAGTCCCGCCATCCCGGGAATCAGTCTGGTGAATCTTCGCTGCACTCCCTCAATAGCAAGAATGTCCTTCAAGTTAGGAGACCAAAACTGTACACAATACTCCAGGTGTGGCCTCACCAAGGCCCTGTACAACTGTAGCAACACCTCCCTGCCCCTGTATTCAAATCCCCTCGCTATGAAGGCCAACATGCCATTTGCTTTCTTAACCGCCTGCTGTACCTGCATGCTAACCTTCAATGACTGATGTACCATGACACCCAGGTCTCGTTGCACCTTCCCTTTTCCTAATCTGTCACCATTCAGATAATAGTCTGTCTCTCTGTTTTTACCACCAAAGTGGATAACCTCACATTTATCCACATTATACTTCATCTGCCATGCATTTGCCCACTCACCTAACCTATCCAAGTCACTCTGCAGCCTAATAGCATCCTCCTCGCAGCTCACACTGCCACCCAACTTAGTGTCATCCGCAAATTTGGAGATACTGCATTTAATCCCTTCGTCTAAATCATTAATGTACAATGTAAACAGCTGGGCTCCCAGCACAGAACCTTGTGGCACCCCACTAGTCACTGCCTGCCATTCTGAAAAGTACCCGTTTACTCCTACTCTTTGCTTCCTGTCTGACAACCAGTTCTCAATCCACGTCAGCACACTACCCTCAATCCCATGTGCTTTAACTTTGCACATTAATCTCTTGTGTGGGACCTTGTCGAAAGCCTTCTGAAAGTCCAAATATACCACATCAACTGGTTCTCCTTTGTCCACTTTACTGGAAACATCCTCAAAAAATTCCAGAAGATTTGTCAAGCATGATTTCCCTTTCACAAATCCATGCTGACTTGGACCTATCATGTCACCATTTTCCAGATGCACTGCTATGACATCCTTAATAATTGATTCCATCATTTTACCCACTACTGAGGTCAGGCTGACCGGTCTATAATTCCCTGTTTTCTCTCTCCCTCCTTTTTTAAAAAATGGGGTTACATTGGCTACCCTCCACTCCATAGGAACTGATCCAGAGTCAATGGAATGTTGGAAAATGACTGTCAATGCATCCGCTATTTCCAAGGCCACCTCCTTAAGTACTCTGGGATGCAGTCCATCAGGCCCTGGGGATTTATCGGCCTTCAATCCCATCAATTTCCCCAACACAATTTCCTGACTAATAAAGATTTCCTTCAGTTCCCCCTCCTTACTAGACCCTCTGACCCCTTTTATATCCGGAAGGTTGTTTGTATCCTCCTTAGTGAATACCGAACCAAAGTACTTGTTCAATTGGTCTGCCATTTCTTTGTTCCCCGTTATGACTTCCCCTGATTCTGACTGCAGGGGACCTACGTTTGTCTTTACTAACCTTTTTCTCTTTACATACCTATAGAAACTTTTGCAATCCACCTTAATGTTCCCTGCAAGCTTCTTCTCGTACTCCATTTTCCCTGCCCTAATCAAACCCTTTGTCCTCCTCTGCTGAGTTCTAAATTTCTCCCAGTCCCCAGAGCAGGGGAAGGTAGTGCAGGGGTCCCCTGCAGTCATTCCCCATCAAAATAGATATACCGTTCTGGGTACTGTTGGGGGAGATGGCTCATCAGGGGAAGGCAGCAGCAGCCAAGTTCATGGCACCATGGGGGGCTCTGCTGAACAGGAGGGCAGGAAAAAAGAAAAGACTGGGAGAGCAAAAGTGATAGGGGATTCTATTGTAAGGGGAATAGATAGACGTTTCTGCGGCCACAAACGAGACTCCAGGATGGTATGTTGCCTCTCTGGTGCAAGGGTCAAGGATGTCTCGGAGCTGCTGCAGGGCATTCTGGAGGGGGGAGGGTGAACGGCCAGCTGTCATGGGACATATCGGTACCAACGATATAGGTAAAAAACAGGATGAGGTCAAACAAGCTGAGTTTAGGGAGCTAGGAGTTAAATTAAAAAGTAGGACCTCAAAAGGTAGTAACCTCAGGATTGCTACCAGTGCCACATGCTAGTCAGAGTAGGAATCGCAGGATAGTTCAGATGAATACATGGCTTGAGGAATGGTGCAAGGGGGAGGGATTCAAATTCTTGGGACATTGGAACCAGTTCTGGGGGAGGTGGGACCAGTACAAAGCGGACGGTCTGCACCTGGGCAGGACCGGAACCGATGTCCTAGGCGGAGTGTTTGCTAGTGCTGTTGGGAAGGGTTTAAACGAATATGGCAGGGGGGTGGGAATCTACTCAGGGAGGCAGAGGGAAGTAGCAAAAAGTAGGAAGGAGAAAAACAAGAGTGGAGGGCAGAGAAATCAAGGGCAAAAATCAAAAAAGGCCACAAGACAACATAATTCTAAAAGGACAAAAAGTGTTAAAAAAAACAAGCCTGAAGGCTCTGAGTCCCAATGCGATGAACATTCGTAATAAGCTGCATGAATTAACTGCGCAGACAGCGGTTAACGGATATGATGTAATTGGGATTACGGAGACATGGGTCCAGGGTAACCAAGCCTGGGAACTCAACATCCAGGGGTATTCAATATTCAGGAAGGAAAAGGAGGTGGGGTAGGTTTAACTGGTTAAAGAGGAGATTAACGCAATAGTAAGGAAGGACATTAGCGTGGTTGATGTGGAATCTATATGGGTAGAGCTGCAAAACACCAAAGGGCAGAAAACGTTAGTGGGAGTTGTGTACAGACCACCAAACAGTAGTAGGGAGGTTGGGGGATGGCATCAAACAAGAAATTAGGGACGCGTACAATATGGGTGCAGCAGTTATCATGGGTGACTTTAATCAACATATAGATTGGGCTAACCAAACTGATAGCAGTACTGTAGAGGAGGATTTCCTGGAGTGTATAAGGGATGGCTTTCTCGACCAATATGTCGAGAAACCAACTAGAGAGCAAGCCATCCCACACTGGGTCTTGTGTAAGAAGAGAGGATTAATTAGCAATCTGGTCATGCGAGGCCCCTTGGGGAAGAGTGACCATACTTTGGTAGAATTCTTCATTAAGATGAAGAGTGACACAGTTAATTCAGAGACTAGGGTCCTGAACTTAAAGAAAGGTAACTTCGATTGTATGAGACGCGAATTGGCTAGGATAGACTGATGAATGATACTTAAAGGGCTGATGGTGGATAGACAATGGCAGACATTTAAAGATCACATGGATGAACTTCAACAATTGTACATCCCTGTCTGGCGTAAAAATAAAAAGGGGAAGGTAGCTCAACCGTGGCTAACAAGGGAAATTAGGGAGAGTGTTAAATCCAAGGAAGAGACATACAAATTGGCCAGAAAAAGCAGCAAACCTGAGGACTGAGAGAAATTTAGAATCCAGCAGAGGAGGACAAAGGGTTTAATTAAGAGGGGGGAAATAGAGTACCAGAGTAAGCTTGCAGGGAACATAAAAACTGACTGCAAAAGCTTCCAGAGATATGCAAAGAGAAAAAGTCAGAATCAGGTGAATTCATAATGGGGAACAAGGAAATGGCAGACCAATTGAACAAATACTTTGGTTCCGTCTTCACTAAGGAAGACACGAATAACCTCCAGAAAATAAAAGGGGACTGAGGGTCTAGCGAGAAGGAGGAACTGAAGGAAATCCTTATTAGTCAGGAAATTGTGTTAGGGAAAATGATGGGATTGAAGGCCGATAAATCCCCAGTGCCTGATAGTCTGTATCCCAGAGTACTTAAGGAAGTGGCCCTAGAAATAGTGGACGCATTGGTGGTCATTTTCCAACATTCTATAGGCTCTGGATCAGTTCCTATGGATTGGAGGGTAGCTAATGTAACCCCACTTTTAAAAAAAAAAAAGGAGGGAGAGAAAACAGGGAATTATAGACCGTTATAGCCTGACATCAGTGGTGGGGTAAAAAGTTGGAATCAATTATTAAAGATGTAATAGCAGCGCATCTGGAAAGTAGCGGTCCAAGTCAGCATGGATTTATGAAAGGGGATTACGGAGACGTGGCTCCAGGATGATCAGGGCTGGGAACTCAACATCCAGGGGTATTCAACATTCAGGAAAGATAGAATAAAAGGAAAAGGAGGTGGGGTAGCATTGCTGGTTAAGGAGCAAATTAAGGCAATAGTTCGGAAGGACATTAGCTTGGATGATGTGGAATCTATATGGGTAGAGCTGCAGAATACCAAAGGATAAAAAACGTTAGTGGGAGTTGTGTACAGACCTCCAAACAGTAGTAGTGATGTTGGGGAGGGCATCAAACATGAAATTAGGGGTGCGTGCAATAAAGGTGCAGCAGTTATAATGGGTGACTTTAATATGCACATAGATTGGGTTAACCAAACTGGAAGCAATACGGTAGAGGAGGATTTCCTGGAGTGCATAAGGGATGGTTTTTTAGACCAATATGTCGAGGAACCAACTAGGGGGGAGGCCATCTTAGACTGGGTGTTGTGTAATGAGAGAGGATTAATTAGCAATCTCGTTGTGCGAGGCCCCTTGGGGAAGAGTGACCATAATATGGTGGAATTCTGCATTAGGATGGAGAATGAAACAGTTAATTCAGAGACCATGGTCCAGAACTTAAAGAAGGGTAACTTTGAAGGTATGAGGCGTGAATTGGCTAGGATAGATTGCCGAATGATACTGAAGGGGTTGACTGTGGATGGGCAATGGCAGACATTTAGAGACCGCATGGATGAACTACAACAATTGTTCATTCCTGTCTGTCGTAAAAATAAAAAAGGGAAGGTGGCTCAACCGTGGCTATCAAGGGAAATCAGGGATAGCATTAAAGCCAAGGAAGTGGCATACAAATTGGCCAGAAATAGCAGAGAACCCGGGGACTGGGAGAAATTTAGAACTCAGCAGAGGAGGACAAAGGGTTTGATTAGGGCAGGGAAAATGGAGTACGAGAAGAAGCTTGCAGGGAACATTAAGACGGATTGCAAAAGTTTCTATAGATATGTAAAGAGAAAAAGGTTAGTAAAGACAAACGTAGGTCCCCTGCAGTCAGAATCAGGGGAAGTCATAACGGGGAACAAAGAAATGGAGGACCAATTTTGAACAAGTACTTTGGTTCGGTATTCACTGAGGAGGACACAAACAACCTTCCGGATATAAAAGGGGTCGGAGGGTCTAGTAAGAAGGAGGAACTGAGGGAAATCCTTATTAGTCGGGAAATTGTGTTGGGGAAATTGATGGGATTGAAGGCCGATAAATCCCCAGGGCCTGATGGACTGCATCCCAGAGTACTTAAGGAGGTGGCCTTGGAAATAGTGGATGCATTGACAGTCATTTTCCAACATTCCATTGACTCTGGATCAGTTCCTATGGAGTGGAGGGTAGCCAATGTAACCCCACTTTTTAAAAAAGGAGGGAGAGAGAAAACAGGGAATTACAGACCGGTCAGCCTGACATCGGTAGTGGGTAAAATGATGGAATCAATTATTAAGGATGTCATAGCAGTGTATTTGGAAAGAGGTAATATGATGGGTCCAAGTCAGCATGGATTTGTGAAAGGGAAATCATGCTTGACAAATCTTCTGGAATTTTTTGAGGATGTTTCCAGTAGAGTGGACAAGGGAGAACCAGTTGATGTGGTATATTTGGACTTTCAAAAGACTTTTGACAAGGTCCCACACAAGATATTAGTGTGCAAAATTAAGGCACATGGTATTGGGGGTAATGTATTGATGTGGATAGAGAACTGGTTGGCAGACAGGAAGCAAAGAGTGGGAATAAACGGGTCCTTTTCAGAATGGCAGGCAGTGACTAGTGGGGTGCTGCAGGGTTCAGTGCTGGGACTCCAGCTATTTACAATATACATTAATGATTTAGACGAAGGAATTGAGAGTAATATCGCCAAGTTTGCAGATGACACTAAGCTGGGTGGCAGTGCGAGCTGCGAGGAGGATGCTAAGAGGCTGCAGGGCAACTTGGACAGGTTAGGTGAATGGGCAAATGCATGGCAGATGCAGTATAATGTGGATAAATGTGAGGTTAGCCACTTTGGTGGCAAAAACAGGAAGGCAGATTATCTAAATGGTGACAGATTAGTAAAAGGAGAGGTGCAGAGAGACCTGATACATCAGTCATTGAAAGTAGGCATGCAGGTGCAGCAGGCAGTAAAGAAAGCAAATGGCATGCTGGCCTTCATAGCAAGGGGATTTGAGTATAGGAACAGGGAGGTCTTACTGCAGTTGTACAGGGCCTTGGTGAGGCCACATCGAGTATTGTGTGCAGTTTTGGTCTCCTAATCTGAGGAAGGATGTGCTTGCTATTGAGGGAGTGCAGCGAAGGTTCACCAGAGTGATTCCCGGATGGCAAGACTGACATGAGAAAAGACTGGATCGGCTCGGCTTATATTCACTGGAATTTAGATGAGAGGGGATCTCATAGAAACTTATAAAATTCTGACGGGACTGGACAGGTTAGATGCAGGTAGAATGTTCCCGATGTTGGGGAAGTCCAGAACCAGGGGTCACAGTTTAAGGATAAGGGATAAGCCATTTAGGACCGAGATGAGGAGAAACTTCCTCACTCAGAGAATTGTGAACCTGTGGAATTCTCTACACAGAAAGTTGTTGAGGCCAGTTCGTTAGATATATTCAAAAGGGAGTTAGATGTGACCCTTACGGCTAAAGGGATCAAGGGGTATGGAGAGAAAGCAGGAATGGGGTACTGAAGTTGCATGATCAGCCATGATCATATTGAATGATGGTGTAGGCTCGAAGGGCCGAATGGCCTACTCCTGCACCTATTTTCTATGTTTCTATGTTTCTCGGACATAGCCAACCGAGTTTTGGATGACCTCAAGTTTATGTAGGAATAGTCAAGTCTAGAGGTAACAAAAGCATGTCTGATGGTTTCAGTAGTGGATGAACTGAGGCAGGGGTGGAGACAGGCGATGTCAAGAGGTGAAAATTGGCGGTCGTAGTTATGCCATGGATATGTGGTTAGCAGCTCATTTCAGGGTCAAATATGACACCAAGGTTGCAGTGTGGTTCAGCCTCAGACAGATGTTGAGAGGTATGGAGTCAGTGGCTGGGAAATAGACTTTGTGGCGGGAACCGAAAACAATGGCTTTGGTCCCAATATTTAATTGAAGAAAATTCCTGCTCACTCAGTACTGGATGTCAGACAAGCAGTCTGATAAGAGACCACGGAGTGGTCGAGAGAAGTGGTGGTGAGGTAGAGCTAAGTGTCGTCAGTGTTCATGTGGAAACTGACTCTGTGTTCTCAGATGAGGTCGCCAAGGGGCAGCGTGTAGATGAGAAATAGGGGGTGGGGGCCAAGGATAGATCCTTGGGGGACACCAGAGATAACAATGCGGGAGCGGGAAGAGAAGCAATTGCAGGTAATTCTCTGGTTATGATTAGATGGACAAGAATGGAACCAGGCGAATGCAGTCCCATCCAGCTGGACGATGCTGGAGAGGCGTTGGAAGAGGGTGGAGTAGTCAACCATGTCAAAGGCTGCAGACAAGTCGAGAAGGGATAGTTTACCTTTGTCACAGTCACATAGGATGTCATTTGCGACTTTGAGGATAGCCATTTTGGTACTGTGGCAAGGGCAGAAACCTGATTGGAGGAATTCAAACATGGAGTTGCAGCAAAGATGGGCATGGATTTGGGAAGTGACAACACATTCAAGGACTTGAGGGGAAAGGGAGGTTGGAGATGGGGCACTAGTTTGCAAGGAGAGAGGGGTCAAGGGTTGTTTTTTTTTTTTTGAGAGGGCCGATGATGGCAGATTTGAGAGAGGGGGGACAGTACTAGAGGAGAGAGAACCGTTAATGTTAGCTAACATATGAGCCAGAAAAGGAAATTGGGTGGGAATAGGATCAAGGGAGCAGGAAGTGCATCTCATGGACAAGATAAGCGCAGAGGTGTCATGAGGGGAGTCTGGAGAAAGAGTTCAGGGCTAGGGCAGGGGGGACCTTAGAGGAATTTTGGCCCGGTGGGCTAGGGGAAGGAAGGGAAGTGGCAAAGCCAGCTGAACGAATGGTCTCAATATTAGAGACAAAAGTCCATGAGCTCCTCGCACTTGTTGTTGGAGGTGAGGGTGGAGGAGATGGAGAGAGGGGTTTAAGATGGCGGCTAGCAGTAGAAAATAGAAGCTGGAGTTTATCTCTGCATTCCAGAATGATTCTGGAATAGTGAGCAGTTTTGGCAGACCTGATAATGCTTTACGTGGTCCAGTCAGATCTGGTGGTGAATGGCTAAACCAGTTGTCCGCCATATCCATTTAAGTCTGCATCCCTTGGACTTAAGGGAGCAAAGATGAGGACCGTATACTAGGGGGAGCAGCCAGGGTGAGAGAGGGTAATTGTTTTAATAGGGACCAGGGCATCAAAGGTGGTGGTGAGGATGGGGTCGAGCAGATCGGTAGCTGATTGATTGATGTTCAGTTTCGGAGACTGGTGTGGAGGGAAAGTGTGTTCAGATGCTCTTTGAAGGGAAGAGCATCAGTGGATGCACTGCTAGAGCTATTTCTGTGGAAAATGGAGAGCCAAGGAGATGCGAGAATTGAGTTAAGTCGATCCAGAGGTCCTTCAGAGGTGAGTAGTGGCTTCAGGGATTACTAATGCACACCAACCAGTATACCAACTGAGAGATGAATGGAGTTGGCAACAAGGGGAAGGTGAAAAGTGGCAGAGCAAAGGTCATTTGGTAGCAGTGGAGCAGAATCCAGAGTAGGATGGGAACCAGCAGAAACCGATCAGAGCTAGCTCAGCATAGAGAGAAAGATTCCCCACAGAAAACTGAAGGCATAGCAGCAGGCCTGATACTAGAATTGAGACGACCCAGCAGAGAATACAGCCTCCATAGAAAAAGGTCCAGAAACACCAGAGAAATGGTCTTCAGGTCGAGGAAAAATGTTTTTTTGGCCAGGACCCACACAGCAGCAAAATAAAACTTGAGAAACTAGCAGTGCATGTAAGTACAATCAGTAGCTCAGTAGGTAACAGCATCAGGTGGGGGATGGGGCTGTAGGCTAGAAAACGTTACCTTAAAACGAGTGAGTAGCAGAGCAGAGTCACAGCAGTTGGGTCTTACAGTGTAGTCGAGTAGAGCAGCAAAGTCCTGATGGCAGAGGAATTCAGGAGTTGGGAAGTTAAATTTGAGCAGAGTTCCAGCAGTTAAAAAGAGCACAGTGAAAACAAAGAAGTAAAATGACCTAAAACTGTAGTTGCAATGCAAAACAGTTAGCTTACAGATTTAAGACACCAGCAATGAGAAAATGTGGATTTAGAAAAGGCAATCAAAATCTTAGAGAGTGCTGATCAGTAGCAAATGGACTTCAATATGGATAAATGCAAGGCAAGGCATAATGGAAGTAAAAATAGTATTCTGTGGCTTTTACAGCATTTGCAAGTCGGAAACAAGGGGCTCAAGTTTCGGGACACGCCTAGAACGCGCAGCCCCGACACCCACGCCTGTTTTCTGCGCTCAAAAGCGCGTCAAAAACTTACGGAACAATTCTTGGCCTTGCAGCAGCTTCCTTCCAGCTTGGCGCCCGTGCAGAGATCAGCGGAGGGCGGGGCCAAAGCGCCACGCCAATTTTGAGACTGCAGAGAGGCGGGACTAGGTCAGAGAAGATGTCGTGCCGGCAGCCCTGCGCATGCGCGCTAGAGTATTCGCGCGTGCGCAGCGGGAGACAAACATTGGCACTCAGCCATTTTTAAAGGTACGTGAGGAAAAGTGCTGATTTGTTTTGTGGAGCTGTGGAAAGGCGTGAGTGAATTTTTGTGCCTGAAGGAGTGCTTTTAGCAGCAGTGTTGAAGAAATCACCTGCTGAAATCAGTGAGTGCTGCTTTTTGCTGCTAAACTTCCAGAACAAGTGCTGCAGGTGCATGCAAAATAAGGACTGTGTTTTGAAAAATAAGAGTGTCAATTGAATACAGCAATGGAACAATGTCCACCAAGAACAAAGAATTTCTTGCATGAGGAAGTGGAGATATCAGTTAAAGTCATTGAGCAGAGATGGCAGGAGCTGGATACCAGCAACAGAGGTCGCATAAAAGTACCACCTAAAGAAATGAAGAAACGCTGGAACAAAGTTGCAGAAGATTACTGCGCAGTGATGCATACCATAAGATCTGGAAGCCAGTGTAAAAAGAAATGGCACGACCTTGGTCAAGTAGTTAGTGTAAGTCATATTTTCATTTTTTAAATGGAATCGTAATTGTAAATGTGACTATGTCCCACCCTGCAGAAAGACGCACTCTGTAAAAAGTTAGATTTTAATCTTCGCAGAAGAAATTGGCCCACAACAAAAGGGAGAGAACTCGAACAGGAGGAGGCCCGCCAAATCTCCATCCACTGACACCCTTAGAACAGAGGGTAGCTGCTATGATGAGTTGTACATGGAGAAAAGCAATCAGTACAGCACAAGAGGGCAAGTCCTGAAAATGAGTCGTGTCCCTTCAAATCAACCT
Organism: Pristiophorus japonicus; assembly: GCF_044704955.1. NCBI lineage: Eukaryota > Metazoa > Chordata > Chondrichthyes > Pristiophoridae > Pristiophorus > Pristiophorus japonicus. Next base: position 108,314,977 of record NC_091979.1, on the reverse strand, counting down.
GCTGCCTGGCCTGCTATGTGAGAGAGTACTCATTCCACCCATCCTGCCCCCTCCTCTGCTGCTAAACATTTGACTGTTCTCATATTTTGCACAAGATGATGCCGATCCTGAAGAAGAACCAGAAGTGGACGATCCAGACTGGCTGCAGGCGGCGATGACTGAAATGTCTTCAGGGGAGACCTTCCAAATTAATATTTATGAGCCCACATTAGCGGACATCAGAGTTTTAACTCCTTGCATAGGTTCTGGTTCCACCTTCCATGGTTTTGATTCCGACGTTGCAGGTCCCAGTGGTGCTGCTGATTTAATGGAGCAGTTTACACCCACTGACCCACCATCCCAGCCCAGGGCTCGCGCTCGAGTCGTGCCAGGTGCAAGACCCAGGGCCGCACCATCCCAGCCCGCGTCTCCCAGTGTAGTGCTGCCACGAGGCAGACCCAGGCAGAGATGGAGATTGGAGACACGCTCTCCTGAAATGCAGCATGCAACAGATGCGGCTCAGGTTGTGGCATTGGGTATGGAGACCAATGAGCTTACCTGATCACTCGTGGGCAGCGTCAGTGCAGTGGGTGAAGAGGTGACGGTACTGAAGGGAGAAATAGCAGTAATGACACGGGAAATGAGGGAGGGAATGTCCGAGGGAGTGCAATCGACGGCACAGGCCATCAGGGAGATAGCTGCTGCAATAAGGGCACACAGCCCGGCCAATCAAATTACACCCCCATGAAGAAGTGAACATTCACCGAGATGTGGATGAGAGATGGTTGCAGCCTTTCTTTGCTGCTTTTGTTCTTGTTCTTGATGTAACTGTAGTAACATTTTTCATACTGAAATTGTTTTGTAACTTTACAAGCTTATTAGTGATCTTCGGGTTTTTAAGTGATCTTAGTGTAAATGCTCTCACGTAACTTATTTAATTTTGCACCTAAAAAATGATCTTGAGGTTGAAGTGATCTTAAAGTCATATTAAAAAGTAAAGTTTGATACAACAAATATATTACACTAACGTTAAACTTTTCAATAAAATATTTTTTCATTAAAACTGAATCATGTTCCATTAACACAACACAATATAGGAACTCCAAAAAAATAAACATGTCCATGCTCAACAGTTGCCGCAGAGCCCTCAGGCATCAGTATTTCAAGCGTTCACGGATGAGCTGCTGGCACAGGGCTCGAGCAATCGTTAAAGGAGCACGATGGACCGCCCTACTCTGACCTCGTGCTCCGGCATCAGGCACTTGCATGCTTTCCTGATTGTCGTCATCATCCACATGCTGCTCTTCCAAAATACTATCAGGCACTCGCCCCTCATGTGGGTCTTCTGGTTCCACTGCCAGCTCCTGCTGCCTCATGATGGCTAAGTTATGCAGCATGCAGCACACAATAGTGAACTGACCGACAATCTGAGGAAAGTATTGCAAGTGGCCTCCGGAATGATCCAGACATCGGAAACGCTGTTTCAAGATGCCAATGGTCCTCTCTATGATGCTGCACGTCACAATGTGCACCATGTTGTATTGATGGTCAGCTTCCGTCCGTGTCACGCGTAGGGGCGTCATGAGCCAGGTGGCCAGGCCCTTCTGGTTGCTGCTCAAACATGTCAGATACATGCTGTCGGGTAGGATGAACGCATCATGGGTGCTGCCAAGGTATCCCGCATCGACTGATATGATGCGCTGCTTGTCGTCACACACGAGCTGCACATTAATGGAGTGGAAACCTTTTCTATTCCTGTACTGCTCGGAATCCTCCACAGGTGCTCGCAAGGCGATGTGGGTACAATCAATGCAGCCCTGTACCTTTGGGAAGCCAGCAATCCTGGAGAAGCCCACACCCCTATCATGCATTGCTTGGCCAGTCATTGGGAACTTGATGAAGTCATTCCTCCGAGCATAGAGTGCAGCCATGACCTGGTAAACGCAGGCATGTTTTGCACGTTGACAGATGGCGCACACATCGCCAGTTGTAGCTTGAAATGATCCTGAGGCATAGAAGGCAAGTGCAGCTGTTACCTTCACTTCAACAGACAAGGCAGTCAGCGTTCTGCTTCTGGGCTGCAAATCTGCTCTCAGCATATCACAGATCCCAACGACAACTTCTCTGCGGAAACACAGCCTTTTGACACATTCAGCCTCGCTCATGTCCAGGTACGAACGCCTGGCTCGATATTGCCGACGTGGGTAAGGTCTCCTGCCCATCAAGCTATGGGCTATGATGTTCCTGACATGGTGAGCTCTAATCAATTCTCTCCTATGCAGTGAATTGATGGTGAACCATTGCATAATCTGTGGTGTTGATAATGCAGCACCCATACTTGAATTACAAATTTAACTTTTAAACTGGCTGGCTGGCTCTCCCACCCAGTGCTTTGTACGCCTCCCCTGTCTCCTGGCCGAACAGCCTGCTGCCTATAAAAATAACTTCACAGCTCTGGAGACTGCTGCGTTGCCTGTGTGTGGCCCCAACCGTATCCCGCCCCTGTCTCCTGGCCGAGCGGCCAAAGTCAGAGTGCAGCTCGGGAGGCTGCTGCTGCTGCTGCTTCAGACAGGTAGGAAAATTAAATTTTTTTAATTATTTGCTTTATTTATCATTTATTATTCAGGATTGCTCTCTATTTGTATAAGTGAGACTGTTAAATGCTTGTAAAATTTAATTACTTCCCTTCCCCACCCCATTCCCTACGCCTGATTTGTAAGTGTAGGCAAGGTTTTTCTGAGCATACAAAAATCTACACTTATTCCATTCTAAGTTAGTTTGGAGTAAGTTTTTACTGCCTAAATTTGCAAAACAGGCGTAAGTGGCTGGACACGCCCCATTTTGGAAAAAAAAATCTGTTCTAAAATGAAACTGTTCTGACTCACTAGAACTGGAGCAAACTAAATGCCGAGAATTGCAATTTCTAAGATGCTCCATTCTAAACTAGTTGCTCCAAAAAAAATAGGAGCAACTCAGGCCGAAACTTGACCCCAAAGATCTAGGGCTGTCAGTTGCCTCATTGCTCATGTAAAATAGCAGGAGGCAGCAATAATCAAAACAGAATTTTCAAGTGTACATGGAAATCAGTTGAATTCAAATTTCCAGAATCATACTGAAGCTGCACAGTGGAAGGAAAAATAGGCAACACACGTGCTCCTTGAATGGTGTCGAAAAGCTAAGGACGTTGGGAGTCTCGCTAAGAGTAGACAATCAACATGGCCAACCAATGCACAGCAGCAATCAACAAAGCCAACAGAATGTTGAACTATATAGCCCTAACAGTAGAATACAACTCAGAAGCAGCCATGATCAATCTGTATAGTGCTCTGATCAGACAACATCTTAAGTATGGTGTCCACTTCTGGTCAAGGAGACATTCAAGCATTGGTGCAGAAAATAGCCATGAGCATGATGTCTGGTATCAGAGAATGGAGTTATGAGGAAAGACTGATTGGCTTTTCAGCCATGAAAGGATGCGTCTGAGGCATCGAATAGAAGTACACAAGATAGTTAATAGCACTGAAAAAGTAAAAGTGTAAAATTACTTTATAGTAAATTGCCCAAGTAGGACAAGAGCACACAGTTCAAACTATTAAAAAGCAGATTTAAGATTGATATCCAGAAGTTGTTGTTCACACAAATAGAATCAAGTTCCAGATAGCACATGGATAGCAGAGTTCCAGAGGTGGTCACCCCACAGCTTAAGGATGTGCAGGCAGAGAGGAAGTGGGTGACCACCAGACAGAAGAGGACAACCAGGCAGGCAGGCAGTGCAGGAGTCCAGAGTGTATCTCGCTCTTCAACCAGTATTCTGTTGAGTACTGGTGGGGGCGATGGTTCCTCTGGGGAGTGCAGCCAGAGCCAAGTCCATGGCACCACAGCTGGCTCAGCTGCACTTGCTGGGAGGTGGGGGGGGGGAGGGGGGAGGAAGAGTGGAAGAGCAATAGTGATAGATGATTCGATAGTTAGGGGAGCAGACAGGCATTTCGCAGACGTGACTCCAGGATGGTATGTTGCCAGGGTCAAGGATGTCACCGAGAGGCTGCAGAGCATTCTGGGGCAAGAGAATGAACAGTCAGAGGTCATGGTCCATATCAGTACCAATGACATAGGTAGAAAGAGGGATGAGGTCCTACAGGCAGATTTTTGGGAGCTAGGCAGAGAGCATGTACTAATGAGTACAGAAATAGGAGGATAGGACAGATGAATGCGTGGCTGGAAGGATGGTGCAGGAGGGAAGGCTTTAGATTCCTCGGACATTAGGACCTTTTCTGGGGGAGATAGGACCTGTACAAGCCAGATGGGTTGCACCTCAACAGAGCCGGGACCAATATCCTCGGGGGGGGGGGGGGAGGGTGGAGGGGTTTGCTCGTACCGTTAGGGAGGGTTTAAACTAGCTTAGCAGGGAGATGAGAACCTGAGAATCGATTCAGTAGTGAGAGAAGCAAATCTGGAATTGGAAGGCATAAAAGTAGAAAGTGAATTTGGAAGACAGAGGAAACAAGGGCTAGAAAATAGACAACAAGGAAGTTTGGCAGTGCTAAATGGTATATACTTCAATGCAAGGTCTTATAGGGAAAGAGGCAGATGAGCTGAGAGCACAGATAGACACTTGGGAATATGATATTATAGCTATTATTGAGATATGGCTGCTCAATATTCCTGTTAACAAGGTTTTCAGCCGGGATAGAGAGGGGGGTAAAAAAGGAGGGGGGGGGGTTCGCAGTATTGATGAAAGGAACAATTACAGCTGTGAGGAGGAATATGATGTTGGAAGAATTGTCAAATGATGCCATATAGGTCGAATTGAAAAACAAAAAAGGGGCAATCACACTGCTGGGAATGTACTATCGACCCCCGAACAGTCAGAGGGAGATAGAGGAGCAAATATGTAGGCAAATTTCTGAGAAGTGCAAAAACAATAGGGCAGTAATAGTAGGGGATTTCAACAACCCCAAGATTAACTGGGATAAAATTAGTGTGAAAGGTATAGAGGGTGCGGAATTCCTAAAATGCATTCAGCAGAACTTTTTAGCCAGTATGTAGCTAGCCCAACAATGGAGGGGGTGGTTCTGGACTTAGTTTTAGGGAATTAAGCTGGGCAGGTGGAAGGGGTATCAGTGGAAGAACATTTTGATGATAATTCAGTTAGATTTCGGGTAGTTATGGCAAAGGACAAAGATAGACTAGAAATAAAAGTTCTCAATTGGGGAAGCGCCAATTTTGTTAAGCTGAGAGTTGATTTAGCCAGTGTCAGAGCAGTGGGAAGCATTCAACGAGGACATATGGAGGGGGCTCAGACCAAGTATATTCCCTAACAAATCTAGAGCCCCTGGATGTCAAGTGACATACAGGGTAGAATAAATTTTTAAAAATGGAGGCTTATGACAGATAGAGAGTGCTCAATACTGCAGAAACTCTAGAGGAGTATAGTGGGTGCAATTAAAAAGAAAATTAGGAAGCAAAGAGCAAGAAAAAAAATTGGCAAGTAAAATCAAAGAAAACCCAAAGATGTTGTATAAATACATTAAGGCTAAGAGGATAGCTAAAGAGTAGGGCCCAATAGAGACCATAAAAGGTAATCTTGTGTGCAGGCGGAAGACGTGATATGAAGAGAGGGGCGATGTAGACATTGCAATCAGGGAGGAGTGTGAAATATTAGATGAAATAAACAGTGAGAGAGCAAGTATTAAGGGGTTTAGCAGCTTTGAAAATTGATAAATCTCCAGGTCCGGATGAAATGTATCCCAGACTGTTAAGAGAAGCAAAAGAGGAAATAGCAGAGGCTCTGACCATCATTTTCCAATCCTCTCTGGCTACAGGTGTGGTGCCGGAGGACTGCTAACGTGGTACCTTTATTTTAAAAAGGAAGAAAGGGATAGACCAAGTAATTACAGGCCAGTCAGCCTAACTTGAGTGGTGGGAAAATTATTGGAAAAAATTCTGGGGGACAGGATAAATCTTCATTTAGAAAGACACGGATTAATCAAGGACAGTCAGCATGGATTGTTAAGGGAAGGTCGCCTTTGACTAACTTGATTGAATTTTTTTTGAGGTGGTAACAAAGAGTGTCGATGAAGTGGTGTGTTTGATGTCGAGTATATGGATTTTAGCAAGGCTTTTGATAAAGTCCCACATGACAGATTGGTCACGAAAGTAAAAGCCCATGGGATCCAGGGCGAAGTGGCAAGTTGGATCCAAAATTGTCTCAGAGGCAGGAAGCAAAGAGTTATGGTTGATGGGTGTTTTTGTGACTGGAAGGCTGTTCCAGTGGGGTTCCACAGGGCTCAGTATTGGATCCCTTGCTTTTTGTGGTATACATCAATGATTTAGATTTGAATGTTGGGGGTATGATTAAGAAGTTTGCAGATGATACTAAAATCGGCTGTGTGGTTGATAATGAAGAAGAAAGCTGCGGACTGCAGGAAAATATCAACTGGTCAGGTGAGCAGAATAATGGCAAATGGAATTCAATCCGGAGAAGTGTGAGGTCATGCATTTGGCGAGGGCTAACAAGGCAAGGGAATACACATTAAAGGACACCGAGAAGTGTAGAGGAATGAAGAGACCTTGGAGTGGATGTCCACAGATCTCTGAAGGTAGCAGGCCAGGAAGAAAAGATGGTTAAGAAGGCATACGGAATACTTGTATTCTATGCATTGGTTAATAAAGGCAAGAGCAGGGAGGTTATGCTTGAACTGTATAAAATACTAGTTAGGTCACAGATAGAGTACTGCGTACAGTTCTGGCCACCATATCACAGGAAAAGATGTGTTTGCACGAGGGAGGGTACAGAGGCGATTTATGAAGATGTTACCTGGACTGGAGAATTGTAGCTATGAAGAAAGATTGGATAGGCTGAGTTTATTTTCGTTGGTACAGAGGAGCCTGAAGGGAGACCTTATTGCAGTGCATAAAATTATGAGGGGCCTAGATAGAGTGGATAGGACAGACCTATTTCCCTTAGCAGAGGGGTCAAGTAATTGGTAGGAGGTTTAGAAGGGATTTGAGGGTGGTAGGGGTCTGGAACATTTAAAAAGTACTGGGACATGCACTTGAACTGCTGTAACCTACTGGAAAATGAGATTAGGTTGGATAGCTCTTTGTTGGCTGGAGAGGACACAATGTTCCGAAATGGCCTTCTTCCATGCTGTAAATTTCTATGATAGAATGGTAGAGGTGACAACGCTGCATTCATCGGAGAACCAATTGGATGCTGCAATAGGCTGACTTCAAGATATTTCTCGATGGATGATCTTGCAAAGTATTTCTTTACACAGAGGATGATCAACAATTTAACAGGAAGGGTGTTTGATACCAGGATGAAGAAATACCTAGATGTTGTCTTAGGAAAAATGGCAGGGTTGGTGTTCTGGAAGGTTAAAATCAAATGAGTCTAAGGGTTTTGTTCATCCAAACTTATTTTGTGATCAATAAGGTTTCCAGTTTTGTTGATCTAAAATAAGAGAAAATCCAATTTGATCCAATCTTTTTAAGTTATTTACGTGACAAATTTGTACTGAAGTACAGAATATTTCCAGATGCACAGATAGCGTTGAGAGGCGGTTTTCATTTAATTTCAAAGGTATAAAAGGAGAAAAATTACATTTCATACTTGTTGAAACCAAAATTAGTTTAAAACAATATTTCACTTATACATCATTTCTTACTTATGTGCAAATAGTACCCAGAGAAATTGGAACATATTCAAAAAATAAATACATCAGTATTTAAAGGAAGATACACAAGCAGTTTGGTTAATACCTGCAACAATTTGGTACTAAGGCAAGAAGAAACTGTTTATGCATATGGACAGGCAGACAATGCTACTACATATTTTTCTCCAAACACCAAAGAAAATTGTGTGTAAACAATTTGACTGCACAATTGTGTCATATAATGTTAAAAACATGGTCTGTTTAAATTACAAATAGGTGTTTTTTCTTCTAATTAGTCCCAGTCATTTGGCAACCTACACCTTATTTTATTACAAAATCTTTAAAATGTGTCCGTTATTCCCCAAATGTGAAAAAACATATCCGTATTACAGGATTTTGCAACACAGACCTATGAAGATTTCAGAAATCAAGCTAATTATGTATGTACTTAAGTATTACAAGTATCTTTGCAAGATATAATTTAGCTATATCTTGTGCAGCATTTGTCAGCAGTCAACTGTCCCAGTTTATTGGTTTTCATTTGATTATTTGAATAATATTGGTTCATATAGCCAGCTGTTTTTGCATACAACACAAGAGTATAAAAGTAGCGATTAAAGTGCTAACAGGATTACTTACCCTCAGCAAGTCATCTATTCTGCCTTCTTTCTTCTCAAGATCCAGATTCTTATTACTTTCAAGTGCAGCCAATTTTCCCATGGTAAGTTCAGTCTTCATAAAAATAGGCATTAATTACTACAAACAGAATATGCCAAAAGCACATACATTGCGGGAAAATATTTTTTTTCCAGTATTGAGGCCCTGCATATTTAATCTGTAAATTGTAGCTGATCTATAATATTAAAAATGGCAGAGTCTCAGAATTCCAAAAGGTACTACACCTGTAGGTGGCACTGTCAACTTACATGATAAATTGGAAACAATGAAGCACCATCCAATGTTGTGTGACAGCGCAAATAATATCTCAAATAAATCCTCAAATTAAACAGAAGCCAGCAGGACAGAAAATGTGCAAGCCTTTAATTGGAAAAGTAAGCAACTGGAGGACCCAAGTGAGATTTAAAGTGAACACAAACAGAGCACTAAGAAAAACATCAGAAAGGGAAGAATAAAATAGTGATTTGAAAATAACAAAATGTTGGTGAGCCCAATAGGAGACAGCCCAAATGCTATGAAATTCCAGCAGGATGTGATCCCTCCTCTTTCACCCCACACCCCCATCCCTCAAAATGCTGAGAAAATAATCACACACCACCCACAACAAATTGAGGAAGAAGCACCATCAAAATAGTTGATAGTTGGAAAACTAAAACTTCTAGTTTGATTGAAACAGGTAGCAAAGGAAGCCCCCACCTCTATGATAACCAAACTGCAATTCTTGTTCCAGCCCAATTCAGACAATAACATTTACCTGAGTAGTCTTGCAGGAGACAGAAATTAGTTTTGGCTGTAAAGCAGAGAGATCCGCAAAAGCTAACGCAGTAGGAGATGGACTATTCTGCCGAACCTAAAACAAAATGAGATTATACTTTACAGTACTGCGCTGGGTACTACACTGATAATTGCAAAGTGGCAGGTTAAAATGCCCCAAGTTCTTAAAAAAAAAAGTGAAGCACATATGCAAAAATGACTAGGGAAAAGTGCTGCAAGTTAAATGAAGTTTTTAAAAAAAAACTAGATAGTTTAAAAAAAAATTGATTGCAACCAGTGAATTTTTGAATGTGCCAATGTAAGCCAAGTTGCACATCTTAAATTGGGAAATCTGCACGGATTTATTTTTAAATTATCCACTATGTTCAGTCAATGGTTCTGATTTTCATACTGGCGTTTGTATTTCGAAGAGTTGCCATTGCCTTATCACTGAAGAAAATTGGTCAATATTCTTTGGAAAACCCATCTTGAGGGTTGCTTACAAGAGGTCAGGCAACATCTGTGGAGAGCGCGAGGCAGGGTTATCAGGCAATCCTGTCCTTTGGTGCTCCATCCACTGGCATCCTTGGCCCTTTCTCCCATAATCTACCCTCTGCCTCCAAATAAGCTTAACATAAAAATTTAACCCATCCACAGTTTTTAAGTTTAATCACCCCACTGCCCTGCTAACCTCATTTCCCAACTCTTACCTGCACCTGGTGACCTTGGACCAGACTATTCCTAGGGAATTGCCACCTCTCGGATTTTGAAAGCATGCTGCTCCATTGGCTCCTGAATTTAGAATTGACCTCTTATTCTGACTCCTTCACAGGATCCTTTATGTGAATTGCTGCTCTACTCACTCATCTGAACCTGCTCTCACTTAGGACGCTTGCACACTTGTGCTCCACTTTTGCCCTCAGCTGGTCTCTGTTCACATCGGTTGGCTGCTATTCTCCACGACTGGGACTGCTGCCCCAGCCTCCAATGTTCTGCCTTCAAGCCTCACTGCTGCTTGATATTCTCTCCAATGTGCTCCTGCTCGCCTTGCTACTTAACCCACTCCCATTTTTCATCTGCCATCTGCTGTTGTTCTGCTCAAGACCTCTTTGTCGCTGCCTTTTAATATTTGGTCTGGACAAGGTCATCAAAGACCACTGCTGCCTGCACTGGTACAGCTTCGCCATTTGCTCCCCTGCCCCTGAGGGCTCCCGACATGGATGCACAACAGTGAGGTGATCTGCTAAATCTGGTTTGACTGCACTAAGCATTAGTGTAACTCCTTCTCCATCTCCAAATCCACCTTCTAGGTCTGGAAAATGATGGATGGCAAGTACAAACCACAACTTTGTTTCTCCACAAGAAACCACCTCAAACCCCATTCCCATGCTTCCTGCAAACTCTCCTTCAGGTCCCAATGAGAAGAGAGCACGGATTTTTGTCTCCAAGATCTAAACCATCTGTGCAGTTGCCAGTTCCCACTCCTCCCCTCTACACACAATCAGTCTACACAGTCCCTCAGTCACTCTGCAACTTTTCTCCCATCTGACTTCTCCAAGTTCATCTCTTCCTTTGTCTCCTGCTCCCTCAATCCCAACCCTACCCAACTTTAAACCTCTCAATTACCCTTCCTGCACCCCTCCATGCTTGCCAACATCATTAATGGCTCATTTCGCTCTGGCACTATCTTCTTTTCTACACTATTACCACTGCTTAAAAAGCCCACCCTGTCCCATCTGTACTCTCCAATTACCATCCCACCTCGAATCGTCCTTTCCTCTCCAAGGTCATTGAGCAACTCATAACTTCCCAGTTCCATGCCCACTTCTCCAATAATGTTATTTTTGGATCCCCCTAGTATTGTTTTTGCCTGCTGATGGCACCCAAGCTGTCCTGGTCAAAGCTACTGTAACCATGCTACATGTCCCTCTTTGTACCCCTCATCACTCTAGTGTTTGGACAATATGCTGGTCATGTGGTTCCATGCGCACCCATCCCAGCTTAGCATCCACAGCAATAGTTTCTCTTGTGCAAAGCCCCAAGGATCCATTATTGGCTCCTTTCTCTTCAATACTTAAATACTGACCCTCACTGTCCAAGGCTCCAAACACTCCTTCCAGGTAAAACATGATTTATTTGTACTTCTTGCAATTTAGTATACTGTATTCGCTGCACACGATGCAGCCTCCTCTACATTGGGGAGACCAAACGCAGATTGGGTGACTGCTTTGCGGATCACCTCCATTCAGTCTGTACATGTGACCCTGAGCTTCTGGTCACCTGCCACTTTAATTCTCCGTTCCACTCCCACTCGGACCTCGCAGTCTTCGGCCTCTTCCACTATTCCAACGAAGCTCAATGTAAGCTCGAGGAACAGCACCTCATCTTTCGATTAGGCATTTTACAGCTTTCTGGACACAACATTGAGTTCAACAATTTCAGACCATAACCTCGGCCCCTATTTTTCCACATGGCAGCTGTTGATAATTCTGCCATTTTCATTTACACCTCTTCTAGACTCATCCTTTGTCCCATTACCATCTCCTTTTGCTTTGTACTATCATACCTTTTGTCATTTAATCACGAATACAAACTCCTGCCGCCTTCCACCCGACCAGAGACCTTCCCTTTTGTTCTTTCCTCCCTTCCCCCCTTTCTCAGCCTCTGTACTTGTTTAAAATCTATTACATCTCTAACTTTTTGCAGTTCGGACAAAAGGTTAACAAGCTGAAACGTTAAGTTGGTTTCTCTCTCCACAGATGCTGCCTGACCTGCTGAGTATTTCCAGCATTTTCTGTTTTTATTACAAGACAACGTTCATTTTAAGACAAAAGCAAAATACTGCGGATGCTGGAATCTGAAATAAAAACAGAAAATACTGGTAATACTCAGCATTTGTGGAGAGAGAAACAAGAGTTAATGTTTCAGGTCAATGACCCTTTGCCTGATATAGGGTCACCGACCTGAAACGTTAACGTTATCCATCTTTAAGCGTTTGTTTCAAGGAGCTTGGAGGGCAATCAACTCTGAATAGTCATTCTAATTGTGCGTGGTGTAAGTTATATTACTACTTGTGAAGCACTTCCTATCAGTAAGGTAAATGGTTCAATATTTAGTAAAAATGCTAAGAACTTTTAACTCGCATCATGCAAATAGATAGACTACATTTTTTTTTTAAATGTGTGAGTTTTTTCCCCATGCCAGGATAATTCAAATAACATTTCACTCAAATCCAAACAACTCACCCCCTTTACAACACCATGCATGATTCTTCTAATGAAGCCAAGTAGAACCGGTTCCTTGGCTTCTGCTGCTCTTAAACAAGGAGGTACACAGAAATTATATATTTTACATGCTTTTAATTTATTTTCTCCTCCCTCCCCTCTTTAAGGATATGGTCCCTCTGGATAGTCCAGCTAATACCTAAAACTCACCAAGAATCAAAGCATTTTTATTTTACCAAAAACAAAACTAACATTTTACACTTATCACTACAATGATGCCAAGGCTTGACGACAGCTTAAGTATGAGGAAGTTGCAAACTTACAGATGAAGTAGCAGAATGTGAGAAAGAATTCTGAGGAGATCGAATTGAAGGTGGTACGCCTCTCACTGGACTGGTACCATTACCACCTGTATACTGGAAAAATTGAAGAAAATCCACTGTGTAAGTCCAGTATGTCAAGACATTTACTTTGATCAGCATAGGAAAACAGTAATAATGAAATGGTATGTTAATAACTCAAATTTATTACAATTGTTCCAGAGGGACAAATATTAGACAGGTTTTGGAATTTAAATTTTCTAATTTTAAGAAATCAAAACTCGCAGATTTCAGAATATTCCAAGATATGATCTAAAATAATCTATAAAGTACTTACATCAAAATAGTCACTAATTTTATGTCCTCTTCCACCAGCTTTACCTGAACAAAAAAAAATCTGATTTTCTGAAAGTATATAATTGTATACATAACACCAACTGAAATATTACTTCTTGAATGATTGTGAAGAGACAGTTACTCAACCCTTTGCAAATTACTAAATTTTGCAGGAATGCACCGTTAGTTTACAACACATATTCCCCCAACAGAAAAAAAATGTACTTTAAAATAGATGCATGAAAAGCTACCACATCATATGGTTATGTGAACATCAATATGCACACACACACACCTGCAAAAATGATGGGACGTTAATACCACTTAGATCTCTGCCAATACGATTCTAAGTCAGTCACGAGGAAGATTGGGCAATACCAGTCAAGCAACTAATTACATTTTTGCCTTTATGCTTCCTTCTTTGATCCATCATTTATTTTAGTGCCTTCCATGCTAAAGGTGTTGGCCTCTTCCCAGGGTACCATTCACATTTCTCATGTGAGCCCCGAGAGCAAGCATTGCTAGGATAGTGAAGCACAGTCAATTCGATCCTGTGTACATGTGCACACCCACACACATCAAGCAAGTGTTGTTGAATGACAAGTAGAAGCAGGATTCCTGCGTGACTTGTCTCTCCCGAACCCAGAGGCCAATTGTCATGCCATTTCAATTTGTTTTCATTTGTTCCCAATGAAGTGCCAGACACCTTCCTTCTGATTTAGGAAACTTGCTATGTTAGGGATTCTAGGCATGCATTAGCTTCCCAGGAGCCCAAGACTAAGGACTCAATTTTTTTTGAGCAGGCTGCTTTTTTTGGCCCAAGTTTAAAAAAAACAGTTTCCCCAATCAATTTGCACCAGCATAAGTTAGTTATGATTTTTTTTTTTAATTAGTTTTTTTTTCAGCCAAGGGGGCTGCCACCTGCGCCAATTCTGGCCATTTAGGCAAGTTTGGCCAGCTGAGAGTTACTCCAGTTCTGCTTAGGCCAGCGTATGTGGCCTCTGCAGAAAAACCTTCTGGAGAGTTAAAGAAATTGGCGTAGGTAAGGAAATTGGTGCAGGTAAGTGCAGCAGATGCCCAGACACGAGAGGGAGAGAGGGCCACCATTTTTTGGGATGTTGGGCGGGGGAGTGGACCGGCTGTTAAGTTGCTGCAATATATTTTAGTGTGTTTTTAAATTGATGCAATGTATTTTAATGTGTTGCGAGCTGGCTGTATGTTTCACTTTGTGTCCCTAGTGACCATGGCAGCCTGATCTTTTTGGCGCCGATCAAGGCTCCACCCCCAAAACTAAAGGACAGGTTAGGCCACGCCAAAATGAAGAAATCCAACTTAGAACTTTTTTTTTGGCTTATTAATATATATATATAATATATTTTTAAATCAGGCAACATCAGGGTGATGGGGCACAATCTTAGGTCATCACTAGAGCCGGTTACTGTTTTGAGAAATTATTTTACATTAAAAATTAATTTTATGCAACTGAATATTGAAAGGACAAGTGGGATATAGCAAGTGTGGGGTTTAGGAACAGATTGCAAGTCTTTTTTTTCCTGATACAGATATTGCTTCAGTGCTCGGTGCTTCACTGCCTAAAGATATTTGTTTATCACAGCACAATTTTTCCTTTAAACTGGTTGCAATGTCATAAATTATGGGTGGACCTTGCCAGGTTGATTAGTTATCATTACAGCCTCCCACACCTCAGTCCAGCATTTGAGATTCCCTTCTGTTACTCAGCAGTGCAGTCCTTCTGATTTTTACCATCTCAGGTGAAAGTTTAAAAACTCCAAACTAGTCTTTCCAGGATTGGGTTGGAGGAGGGGAGAGAGAAGGTCCTCTCTGATCTTGATGATTTATTTACCTGGTAGCATAAATAAGTGAGCTGTTGAAATTTGGCAAAACTTCCAGGTGGATTTATTATTTGAAATGACTGAATTGCCTCTCCATCTGTAACCTCTAGGATTTATTCCACGTCTCTTACCTTGGCTATTATCGCTCTGATTATCTGCCTTCCGCTTTCTTCCTCTCGCAGAGTCAGACTGCTTCTTTTCCGGAGTCTAAAGAAGAAACAGGAGTCACAATTGAACTACTCTGTACTACAATCATTTATCTTAAATGCAACAGCAAATTCTTTTTTAATCTCTAGGAACTTACACCTTGCATTTCAGTAAATTTTACAAATAGGTTCAAAACACAAAATCTTGGGGATGAGAGATGCAATTACTTGGAAAACTATGCAAGGTTAGCCAATGGAGTTCTTTAGCTAAGGCAAGTATGTTGGGCCTACCAAGAACTTTACTTTCTGCAGAATGTTCTCATTGCCTAAACTGCTTAGAGAGTCAAAAGAACCTTGTGATATAGTACTGAATCAAACAGACGAGGAAGGATTGATCCCTGAGCCTTACTGATCCCAACCAGGAGTGCAGTATATTTGGGCTTAGACACTCTGGGCTAGGAACAATAAAAAAAGTAAACAGCCAGAATTGCTCTCCCAAACCAATACCCAGTGATCGTTCCTGAAAAATGTGAGCACATTAGTTTAGTGTGGAAAGGATACTAATCCCAGTTATATCTTACTTTAGATTATAGTGAATTATTCAAATTTCAATTACGTTTTTTTAAATTATTACTTAATTACCTGTGAACACTATCTATTTATTAGTTACATTCCATTCGTGAGATAGTGCCATTGCCAAATTGATAAAATATTTCTTGTCTGCCCTTCCCAATGGTTGCAGTTGATGATATGGAGCCAAGTCTGAGACTGGTGAGAATCAGGGTCTGGGGCTAGTGTTGGGGAGTGCAAAGCTCGGTCTTGGGACTGAAGGGCAGGATCAGAGGAAAAGCCCAGGGTTGAAGCTCGCACGAGAATGCAAGAAAATTCATGAATGAGAAAAAGCCATTTGGCCCAACAAAGCTCCTGACGACTCGAATATTCCAAGTCGGATTTTCCAGGATCCAACTGCATGTTTAACACGAACTTCTTTGGCTCTTAATTGGTAATGATTGCCAAATTAATCGCCATATGAGTAGAGATTTTTTCCCTAAAATATGTTTCAAGTTTGCTTTTCAATAATTTAAATGTGCCTTCTAGTCATACTGGTCTGATTTATCTTGAAGTAATACTCCAAATTCTCAATACCATTTACTATTTCAGAGGTCTTGAGGAGATACTCTCCTCCCTCTTCGTATCCTTGAATTTTATGATGCTATGAGAACTGCAACCCTGGACCCTAGCGTTAGCCTAGTATTAGACACAACGTAATAAAGTCTTCCCTTTGAACTGCAGAGCTTAAGCTTAAGCTTTTCCAATCTTTCTTCATAAATTAGCCTCTTCACATTTGGGATCATTTTTGTCAGTTGTCTCAGCACCATTTCTAATGCATGCACATCCCTTTTCAAGAACAGTAACCAAAATTCTACATGGCACTCCGAAGTATGGTCAACCAATACATTATAAAGCCTCAGCATGCTCTCTATAGACTTATTAGGTTGGACATTCTGATCAGGAGCAACTGTAGCACAACTAAAGTTGCATAAATGCATCTTGCATTAGACACACACAGTACAGTGCTTGTAAGATTTTGCAGTCTTCATTTAAATAATTATTCAATGCTCTCAGGGTAGAACATGCTATGTGCTGGTGTGTCCATAACCTACACAGCAGCAATTTTAAGAGCAGTGAAAATTAGCAGCAACCAAGATATAATTTAATTGTAACACAGGAGATGGTTGAGGATAGTGACAAAGTCCAGGAAGGAGGGAAAATGCTGAGGGAGGTGCAGCAAACAATGGTCTTTGGAGCAGAGATACATTCTTCTTAGTACTCTACTGTCCATGTTGGCTGAGAAGAAGCAACAGAGCAGGTGAACATTATTTCACATGTACAGAAGTTATCGGTATAGATACAGAAGTTTTCAACATGTGAATTTGGCTGCTTCAAGAGTGATGTGGTATGGCTGCAATATTTTCATCTCAATCGGCAGCTCTTGATTTTGGATGCATAATGATCACTTGGCAACCCTTTAGCTTTTCTCACATCACCATTCATGGTACACCTTTCAGGTTTAAAGGAAACCTTCCAATGATGGGACTCGTATCAGAAATCATAGCCACTTGAATTTGCATGCTGAATGACTGGGAAGAAGGATGTCCATTTGCTTAGCAATATTGAAGGTCTTCAAACATGCAGCACTCAACCAATCTGTTTCTGCAGAAAAAAGAACTAATGACATAAAGCAAAATCAAACAACTAGCAGGGATCCCCTCCATCTGAACTCATTTCTGCAAACCCACCTTGACGAAATAACCAGCTAATCACTAGCCTACAAGTAATGGAACCACGAGAGGGTCACGCAGAAGGCTATCCCACATTGCCAGGCTAGCACCAATCACTGCTGTCATCTTTCCCTCCCTTATTTTCACATACACAGGAACCCTGTCAACCACGTTTCCCATGCAACACATCATTGTAGAAAAGAATATCTTGGCAAGCAGACTTCTATCACAATAATGCTTCTTCCTCGTGTTTCCATAGGTGCCTTCAAGGAATGGCATTCTGCACACCTGGTGGATGGCTCAGCCTATCACCACAGTGGAATTTACTCCACCTGTAAAAAGCACTAGCTGAGGAATATATACTGGCAGGGGCTCCGATTAAAGTGACAGCAGGGACCACTGGGTGAAAAACAGCATACCAAGGGAGGATCAAATTCTGGTGCAAGCAGCAGGAAGTTCAAGGCTAGCCTCAGTTACAGAGACACAGAATTCGTGCCATCCAGGGCTGGCATACAAACAAATTTTACTTTTTAAGCACAGTCAATTTACTAATAAAAAGGAGTTCACTAGCCATATCTGTGCAGTGGTGTTTGACTGCTTCAAAAAACCAGAATACAACCTGGAACACTTGGTAACTGCAGAGAAGACCCCCTTAACAGACATCGACGATCCAGCCACACTAATTTCTGCTCCCTTTAGGTTATTGGATTTGGTTGAGTAGTTACCATTCAGTCATAAGAACATAAGAAATAGGAGCAGGAGTAGGCCATTCGGCCCCTTGAGCCTGCTCCGCCATTCAATATCATGGCTGATCTTCTACCTCAACTCCACTTTCATGCACTATTCCCATTTCCATTGATTCCCTTAATATCCAAAAAAAAAATCAATCTCTTTCTTGAATATACTCAAAGACTAAGCCTCCACAGCCCTCTGGGATAGAGAATTCCAAAGATTCACAACCTTCAGTGAAGAAATTTCTCCTCCTCTCTGTCCTAAATGGCTGACCCTTATTCTGAGACAAACTCTTGGTTCCAGACTCCACAGCCTCCCTCCATCTACCCCGTAAGAATTTTGTACATTTCAATGAGATCACCTCCCATTCTTCTAAACTCTATAGCGAATATAGGCTTCTACTCAATCTCTCCTCATAGGACAATCGGCGTTGCTCCCCTCCCCCTCTCCGCCCCCCACCAGGAATCAGTCCGGTGAACCTTCGCTGCACTCCCTCTATGGCAAGTATATCATAAGAACATAAGAAATAGGAGCAGGAGTAGACCATACGGCCACTCGAGCCTGCTCCACCATTTAATACGATCATGGCTGATGCGATCATGGACTCAGGTCCACTTGCCTGCCCACTCCCCATAACCCTTTATTCCCTTATTGATTTAGAAACTGTCCATCACTCTCTTAAATGTATTCAATGCTCCAGCTTCCACAGCTCTGAGGCAGCAAATTCCACAGATTTACAACCCTCAGAAGAAATTCCTTTTCATCTCAGTTTTAAATGGGCAGCCCCTTATTCTAAGATTATGCCCCCTAGTTCTAGTCTTCCTTATCAGTGAAAACATCCTCTCTGCATCCACCTTGTCAAGCCCCCTCATAATCTTGTACGTTTTGATAAGATCACCTCTCATTCTTCTGAATTCCAATGAGTAGAGGCCCAACCTACTCAACCTTTCCTCATAAGTCAACCCCCTCATCTCTGGAATCAACCTAGTGAACCCTCTCTGAACTGCCTCCAAAGCAAGTACATCCTTTTGTAAATATGGAAACCAAAACTGTACACAGTATTCCAGGTGTGGCCTCACCCTGTATAACTGTAGCAAGACTTCCCTGCCTTAATACTCCATCTCCTTTGCAATAAAGGTCAAGATTCCATTGGCCTTCCTGATCACTTGCTGTACCTGCATACTAACCTTGTGTGTTTCATGCACAAGTACCCACAGGTCATAGAAATATAGAAACATAGAAAATAGGTGCAGGGGTAGGCCATTCAGCCATTCAAGCCTGCACCGCCATTCAATAAGATCATGGCTGATCATTCCCTCAGTACCCCTTTCTGCTTTCCCTCCGTACCCCTTTCTGCTTTCCCTCCATACCCCTTGATCCCCTTAGCTGTAAGGGCCATATCTAACTCCCTCTTGAATATATCCAATGAACTGGCATCAACAACTCTCTGCGGCAGTGAATTCCATAGGTTAACAACTCAGTGAAGAAGTTTCTCCTCATCTCAGTCCTAAATGGCCTACACCTTATCCGAAGATTACGTCCTCTGGTTCTGGACTTCCACAACTTTGGGAACATTCTTCCCGCATCTAACCTGTCCAGTCCCGTCAGAATCTTATACCTTTCTATGAGATCCCCTCTCATCCTTCTAAACTCCAGTGAATAAAGGCCCAGTTGATCCAGTTTCTCCTCATGTGACAGTCCAGCCATCCCGGGAATCAGTCTGGTGAACCTTCGCTGCACTCCCTCAATAGCAAGAACATCCTTCCTCAGATTAGACCACCAAAACTGAACACAATATTCCAGGTGATGCCTCGCCAAGGCCCTGTACAACAGCAGTAAGACCTCCCTGCTCCTATACTCAAAGCCCCTAGCTATGAAGGCCAACATACCATTTGCCGCCTTCACCGCCAGCTGTACCCGCATGCCAACTTTCAGTGACTGATGAACCATGGCACCCAGGTCTTGTTGCACCTCCCCTTTTCCTAATCTGCCGTCATTCAGATAATATTCTGCCTTCGAGTTTTTGCCCCCAAAATGGATAACTTCACATTTATCCACATTATACTGCATCTTGCCAAGCATTTGCCCACTCACCTAACCTGTCCAAGCCACCCTGCAGCCTCTTAGCGTCCTCCTCACAAGCTCACACCGCCACCCAGTTTAGTGTCATCTGCAAACTTAGAGATATTACATTCAATTCCTTCATCTAAATCATTGATGTATATTGTAAAGAGCTGGGGTCCCCAGCACTGAACCCTGCGGCACTCCGCTAGTCACTGCCTGCTATTCTGAAAAGGACCCGTTTATCCCGACTCTCTGCTTCCTGTCTGCCAACCAGTTCTCTATCCACGTCAGTACATTAGCCCCAATACCATGCGCCTTGATTTTCCACACCAATCTCTTGTGCAGGACCTTGTCAAAAGCCTTTTGAAAGTCCAAATACATCACATCCACTGGTTCTCCGTTGTCCACTCTGCTAGTTACATCCTCAAAAAATTCCAGAAAATTCGTCAAGCATGATTTCCCCTTCATAAATCCATGCTGACTTGGTCCGATCCTGTCACTGCTTTCCAAATGCGCTGCTATTTCATCTTTAATAATTGATTCCAACATTTTCCTCACTACTGATGTCAGGCTAACCGGTCTATAATTACCCGTTTTCTCTCTCCGTCCTTTTTTAAAAAAAAAAGTGGTGTTACATTAGCGACTCTCTAATCCATATGAACTGATCCAGAGTCGATAGACTGTTGGAAAATGATCACCAATGCATCCACTATTTCTAGGGCCACTTCCTTAAGTACTCTGGGATGCAGACTATCAGGCCCCCGGGATTTATCAGCCTTCCATCCCATCAACTTCCCTAACACAATTTCCCACCTAATAAGGATATCCTTCAGTTCCTCCTTCTCACTAGACCCACGATCCTCTAGTACATTCGGAAGGTTATTTGTGTCTTCCTTTGTGAAGACAGAACCGAAGTATTTGTTCAATTGGTCTGCCATTTCTTTGTTCCCCATTATACATTCACCTGAATCCAACTGCAAGGGACCTACGTTTGTCTTCACTAATCTTTTTCCCTTCACTAATCTTTTTCTCTTCACATATTTATCGAAGTTTTTGCAGTCAGTTTTTATGTTCCCTGCAAGCTTCCTCTCGTACTTTATTTTCCCCCTCTTAATTAAACCCTTAGTCCTCCTCTGTTGAATTCTAAATTTCTCCTAGTCCTCAGGTTTGTTGCTTTTTCTAGCCAATTTTTATGCCTCTTCCTTGGCTTTAACACTTCCTTAATTTCCCTCGTTAGCCACGGTTGAGCCACCTTCCCCGTTTTATTTTTACTCCAGACAGGGATGTACAATTGCTGAAGTTCATCCATGTGATCTTTAAATGTTTGCCATTGCTTATCCACCGTCAACCCTTTAAGTATCCTTTGACAGTCTATTCTAGGAAAATCACGCCTCATACCGTTGAAGTTACCTTTCCTCAAGTTCAGGACCCTAGTTTCCGAATTAACTGTGTCACTCTCCATCTTAATAAAGGATTCTACCATATTATGGTCACTCTTCCCCAAGGGGCCTCGCACAAGACTGCTAATTAGTCCTCTCTCATTACACAACACCCAGTCTCGGATGGCTAGCTCTCTAGTTGGTTCCTCGACATATTGGTCCAGAAAACCATCCCTAATATACTCCAGGAAATCCTCTTCCACCGCATTGTTACCAGTTTGGTTAGCCCAATCAATATGTAGATTAAAGTCGCCCATGATAACTGCTGTACCTTTATTGCACACATCCCTTATTTCTTGTTTGATGCTGTCCCCAACCTCACTACTACTGTTTGGTGGTCTGTACACGACTCCCACTAACGTTTTCTGCCCATTGGAATTCCGCAGCTCCACCCATACCGATTCCACATCATCCAAGCTAATGTCCCTCCTTACTATTGCATTAATTTCCTCTTTAACCAGCAACGCCACCGCACCCTCTTTTCCTCTCTGCCTATCCTTCCTAAATGTTGAATATCCCTGGATGTTGAGTTCCCAGCCTTGGTCACCCTGGAGCCATGTCTCTGTGATGCCAATTACATCATATCTGTTAACTGCTGTCTGCGCAGTTAATTCGTCCACTTTATTCTGAATACTCCTCGCATTGAGGCACAGAGCCTTCATGCTTGTCTTTTTAAACACGCTTTGCCCCTTTAGAATTTTTCTGTAATGTGGCCCTTTTTGTTTTTTGCCTTGGGTTTCTCTGCCCTTCACTTTTACTATTCTCCTTTCTCTCTTTTGCTTCTGCCTCCATTTTATTTCCCTCTGTCTCCCTGCATAGGTTCTCATCCCCCTGCCATGTTCGTTTAACTCTTCCCCAACAGCACTAGCAAACACTCCCCCTAGGACATTGGTTCCGGTCCTGCCCAGGTGCAGACCTTCCGGTTTGTACTGCAGCACTTTGCAATTTTTCTCCATTTAAATAATAACTTGCTGATTTTTTTTCTGCTAAAGTGCATAACCTCTCACTTTCCAACATTATACTCCATCTGCCAAATTTTTGCCTACTCACTTAGCCTGTTTATGTCCTTTTGCAGATTTTGTGCGTCCTCCTCACACATTGCTTTTCCTCCCATCTTTGTATCGTCAACAAACTTGGCTACTTACACTCTGTCCTTTCTTCCAAGTCATTAATATCGATTGTAAATAGTTGGGGTCCCAGCGGCACCCCACTAGTTACTGATTGCTAACCCGAGAATTAACCATTTATCCCGACTCTCTGTTTTCTGTTAGTTAGCCAATCTTCTATCTGCCTAATATATTACCCCCAATCCCGTGAACTTTTATCTTGTGCAGTAACCTTTTATGTGGCACCTTGTCAAATGCCTTCTGGAAGTCCAAATACACCACATCCCCTTTGTTATGTATGCAACACCTTGTAACCAGCATTCTACCGCCAGCAGAGGGTGCATCTGTTGGACCCAAGGGATCCCAGCATCCCTTGGGAGCACTGCATATAAGCAGGCCTCCCACGCTGTGCCAGCACTCGAGTCAGAATAGAGACACTAAGGTCACACTTATTCAAGTCTACAGTACTCAATCACATTGCTTTATGAGACACAACACCCTTTATCCAACATGTTTGTTACATCCTCAAAGAATTCCAGCAAATTTGTCAAACACTTCCTTATGTAAGGAGACCAAAACTACGCCAGGTGTGGTATGACCCATGGTCCTATATAATTGCAGTAAGATGTCTTTACTCTTATATGCAAATCCTCTTGGAATTAAGGCCAACGTACCATTTGTTTTCTTAATTGCTTGCTGTACCTGCATGTTAACTTTCAGTGATTTGTGTACAAGGACACACAGATCCCCCTGAACACCAACATTTCCTAATCTCTCACCATTTAAAAAATACGCTGCTTTTTTATTTTTCCCACCAAAGTGGATAACTTCACATTATATTCCATTTGCCAAGTTCTTGCCCACTCACGTAGTGTGTCTATATCCCCTTGAAGCCTCTGCTGCATCCTCACAACTTACATTCCCACTTAGTGTTGTATCATCAGCAAACTTGAATATATTACATTTGGTTCTCTCATCCAAATCATTGACATAATATGTTAATAGCTGAGGTCCAAGCACTGATCCTTGCAGTACCTCCATTAGTTACAGCCTTACAACCCAAAAATGACATGTTTATTCCTACTCTGTTTTCTGTCCGTTAACCAGTTCTCAATCCATGCTAGTATATTAGCTCCAGTCCCATGAACCCTAATTTTGTTTAATAACCTCTTGTGTAGCACCATATCGAATTACTTCTGAAAATCCAAATACACCACATCCAGTGGTTCTCCCTAATCCATTCAGTCCCAAGGGGAAGCACAGGTTTAAAACTTTAGCGGGATTAATGTGTCATGGCAGTTTCCAGGGCACCCGACATCAACCTGCATGATGTGACATTGATGGCCACGTGCACGCATTAATTTAATAGAACCCATCAAATGCAATAACACTTATGAAAGGAGCCCATTTGACATGTGGTCTGTCAATGAGAACCTGCACTCTTGGAAACGTGACCAGCAGGAAAAATTGCAGATAGTTGGAAGAGACCCTGCTGATGGTTGACTTCCTTCAGAAGGCTAATAAAGTCATTACATCTTGCAAGCAAGGTATCAGTGATCTGATGTATGCAGCACTGAAGACCTGCTGATTTGACCGATGTCATCTGAGGTAATTTGAAAAGGGGCCAGGGGCATAGAACATAACATAAGAAATAGGAGCAGGAGTCGGCCATCTAGCCCCTCGAGCTTGCTCCGCAATTCAATAAGATCATGGCTGATCTGATCATGGCCTCAACTTTACTTCCCCACCCTCTCCCCATAATCCTTGACTCCCTTATCTTTCAAAAATCTGTCCATCTGCACCTTAAATATATTCAATGACCCAGCCTCCACAGCCCTCTGGGGTAGAGAATTCCAAAAATTCACGTGCCTCAGAGAAGAAATTCCTCATTTCCGTTTTAAATAGGCGACCCCTTCTTCTGAAACTATGACCCCTAGTTCTAGATTCCCCCTCACAAGGGGAAACATACTCTTTGCATCTACCTCTGTCAAACTCCCTCAGAATCATATACTCATTTTAATAAGAGATGATCTTATTGAAATGTATAAGTCCAACCTGCTCAACCTTTCCTCATATGACAACCCTTTCATCTCAGGAATCAACCTCATGAACCTTCCCTGAACTGCCTCCAATGTAAATATATCCCTACTGAAATAAGACCAAAACTGTACACAGCACTGCAGGTGTGGTCTCACCAACATGCTGCACATTTGTAGCAGGACTTCCCTACTTTTATACTCCATCTCCTTTGCAATAAAGGCTAACATTCCATTTCCTTTACTTGCATGCTAACTTTTTGTTCAAGGGAGCAGTGAATTTCAACACAAGCAGAGCTGTCCCAGTTCTGGACAAAATTTGCTCGTTATTTTATCTAGTATTCAATACAGTTTATTAATTTCTACATGCCATTTAATTGCTCAATTGAATAATTGATCTAAATCCTTCTGTAAGTCATTAACTTCATCCTCTGTCCCTACTGTTCTCCCTATTTTATGGTCATACAAATGTAACAAACTTACAACTGATCTGCAATAGATAAGAAACAAGGGCAGGGGTACCAGCACTGACCCTGCTGTACTTACCAACTGATCCTTACCAACGGATCCATCACAGACCCAATCCACATCCGGACCGGGGTCAAACGGGGCTGAGTCATCGCCCCAACCCTCTTCTCAATCTTTCTCGCCTCCATGCTCCACCTCAGTCAACAAGCTCCCCGCTGGAGTGGAACTAAACTACAGAACCAGTGGGAACCTGTTCAACCTGCGCCGTCTCCAGGCCAGATCCAAGGTCACCCCAACCTCTGTCATCGAGCTACTGTAAGCGGACAACGCCTGCCACATACAGTAGCTGCACTCCAGGACATAGTCGACATATTTACTGAGGCGTACGAAAGCATGGGCCTTACGCTAAACATCCGTAAGACAAAGGTCCTCCCACCAGCCTGTCCTCACCGCACAGCACTGCCCCCCAGTCATCAAGATCTACGGCACGGCCCTGAACACCATGGACCACTTCCCATATTTTGGGAGCCTCCTATCAACAAGAGCAGGCATCGACGACGCGATCCAACACCGCCTCAAATGCGCCAGTGCAGCCTTCAGCCGCCGGAAGAGTGTTTGAAGATCAGGCCCTCAAAACTGCCACCAAGCTCATGGTCTACAGGGCTGTAATAATACCTGCCCTCCTGTATGGCTCAGAGACATGGACCATGTACAGTAGACACTTCAAGTTGCTGGAGAAATATCACCAACGATGTCTCCGCAAGATCCTACAAATTCCCTGGGAGGATAGGCGCACCAACATCAGCGTCCTCGACCAGGCCAACATCCCCAGCATTGAAGCACTGACCACACTCAATCAGCTCCGCTGGGCAGGCCACATAGTTCGCATGCCAGACACGAGACTCCCAAAGCAAGTGCTCTACACGAAGCTCCCTCACGGTAAACGAGCCAAAAGTGGGCAGCGGAAACGCTACAAGGACACCCTCAAAACCTCCCTGATAAAGTGCGACATCCCCACTGACACCTGGGAGCCCCTGTCCCAAGACCGCCCTAAGTGGAGGAAGTGCATCCGAGAGGGCCTCGAGTCTCAATACCGAGAGCATGCAGACAGCGGAAAGAGCGTGCAGCAAACCAGCCCCACCCACCCCTTCCCTCAATGACTATCTGTCCCACCTGTGAGTCTGTGGCTCTCGTATTGGACTGTTCAGCCACCAAAAAACTCACTTCAGGAGTGGAAGCAAATTTCCCTCGATTTCGAGGGACTGCCTATGATGATGACGACTCTAAATCAACATTTCCTCTCCTAGCCTGACTGCACACCTCAAGAGTACACATTTCCTCTTTAAAAAAAAATCAAATCCAACCTGTCAGCCAGTTCCACATTTTACCCCAGATTCCCATGGTGTTTAGGTTTTATTAAAAGCATTTCATGTGAGACTTTCCAGAGGAGTTCACAATCTACCTTATTTATGGAGGTTTATTAGGCAGCATCATTCCCTTCTAATCAATGCTATCCATTTCATTTTATGCTCTTGTTACACAAGCACACTTCCAGTCTACCCCTTCGAATCATTTCCATTTATAATGATCTTCGGTTAATAGATGCCTGTAGATGTTTGGGTCAAGATTTCCCCCATTTTTAAAACAGAGGTACTAGGTTTTCTTCCAATCCCTCAGAATCTCTCCAGTACCCACTGATTTCTTTGGCTGTAGCTCAAGTCCCACAAAATTCCTGCCTAGTCTTCAAATCCCAGGATATATGGCATTTGGCCATGGGGATTTCTTTTGTCTCCTTGTGAGTCTAGCTTGTCAAGTGCTCTTCCACATGAATTTAAAACCTTCTAGGATATACAATAGTGGAAATAACAAGGCAGTATTTTTCTCCTTAATACTTTAAGCAAATAAATTAATTTTATTATTCACTTCATCTTCAATTACTCACAACATTTATCCTTCAATCTTCGAACAACCTTCCTATTTATTCTTTCAGTGCTACGCTGCTGGAAAAGTATCTTGATACATTTAACATCCTTTCAACTCGAATGCACTCTTTGCCTGACCTGGACTTTTTCTTCTACTCCTGACAGGGCTCAGGTTAGTAGTAGGAAGCAGCACAAAGTCAAGTCTCAAGAAGTGAAGGGTAAAACCTGATCCAAGGCTGGATTCAACAAGTGAGGTTGATTATGGGTAGTGGGGAAAGTCCTTGGGCCAGATGCAAATGTTGAGATGCAGAGCTGTAAAGGTCAAATATACACTAAACAGAAACAAGCAGGTAGCAATAAATAAGCACACTGTCATCATCATAGGTAGTCCCTCGAAATAAGGATGACTTGCATCCATGCCAAAAACGAATGAGTTCACAGGTGTTTTAATGATATCCCAGATCTCGAACTATATCCTGAAGGGTGGAAGACGCCCGTGCATGGATTTATTTTTTTTAAAATTTTTTTTTTTAAAAAACGTTTGCACCCCAGCCACCACACAGGCTTGACAGAGCTAGGTCTTGGTCCAGTGGCAAGGATTAAGCAAGACGACTGGAGATCAGTTTTTCTGCACGGACTTAGTGCGCACACATATCACACTGTGGGCTAGCCCGTGGCTGCCCCTGGGCCCTCATCACATCCCTCTACGAACTCTTGCCACTCCTTCGCCCCGATCTCGCTGCTCCTGCTGTACCTGCCCGCACTGCAATCAGTCGTCGCCCTCCTGCAGCAACATGCGCTGCTCCCTCAATGATTGTCTTGCAGGCTGGGACCACGCCGACTTGTTAAAAAAGTTTGAAATACTTTCATGGAATGCTTGGCTGAAAAACTAATCAACATAACCTTTGACTATTAGATCGACGAGATGATCTTGGCCAAAACGCAAGGAGATAATGACAATTTATCTGATTTTAAATTTGGAGAAGCTCCCAAGAAACAATTGTGAAGGATCTGGTGAACACGGCAGAATACTTTTCAGCATGCTAACCACATGACAATACAATAATAGTAGCGTGATTAGCAGGAACCAAGCTGATGAGAGAAAGTAAACAAGCACAGATGAGATTCTTCAAAACAATCTTCAAATCTCCAGTAAGCATTTTTTTAATCCTTTTCTTAATATACTCTCTCTTTCACTTTCTCTTTTATTCTCTTTTGTCATTTCTCTCTACATCTGACCGACTCCCTTTCCATGAGGTTGCTTCTTCCCTCACTTTCCTCTTTCTCTCATATATTATACATGTTTTTAAAAAAAACTGATTTACACTATTAACCTTTTTTGAAGCCCAGAGCACACAGCAAATAGTAGTCATATACTGAGCTACAGCTCGGTACCAAGGACAGACAAACTAGGGCTCAATAGGCAGGGGCCATCTAGAGGCAGGTAGGCCAAGCTGCGGAGTGTGTATTCTATGGGTGGGGGGAGGGGGAAAGCCTGGCATCAGGTGCAGCAGACTGTTTATCATACATCAGCAAACTATTGGAAACAACTAGTACACTGGCTATCAGAAGACCATATATTCAGAGTAACAAATCTGATTACAGGGAAGCTCTTACATACATAAAATTATACGCATTTACATAGAATGTATAGCACAGAAACAGGCCATTTGGCCCAACAGGTCCAAGCCGGTGTTTTATATGTTCCACAGGACCTCCTCCAATCCTACTTTATCTAACCCATCAACATTTTTTTCTCACTCATGTGCTTATTTAGCTTCCCCTTAAATGAATCTATGGTATTCGCCTCAACTGCTCCTTGTAGTGAGTTCCTCATTCTAACCACTCTCTGGGTAAAGACGTTTTTATTGGATTTATTAGTGACTATCTTGTATTTATGTCCTAGTTTTTGAACACCCTACAGGTAGAAACATCTTCTCTATGTCTACCCTATCGAACCTCTACATGATTTTAAAGACCTCCATCAGGTCATCTCTCCGCCTTCTCTTTTCTAGAGAAAAGAGTCCCAGCCTGTTCAGTCTTTCCCGATTGGTTATCTATCATCCTTGTAAATATTTTTTGCACCTTCTCCAGTGCCTCTATATCCTTATAATATGGAGACCATAACTATGAACAGTACTCCAAGTGCAGTCTAACCAAGGTTCAATACAAGTTTAATATGACTTCCCCACTTTTAAATTCTATCCCTCTAGAAATAGAAACATAGAAAACCAGGTCTGCACCTGGGCAGGACCAGAACCAATGTTCTAAGGGGAGTGTTTGCAAGTGCTGTTGGGGAGGAGTTAAACTAATATGGCAGGGGGATGGGAACCTATGCAGGGAGACAGAGGGAAATAAAATGGAGGCAGAAAGAAGAATAGTAAAAGTGGAGGCCAGAGAAACCCAAGGCAAAAAACAAAAAGGGCCACATTACAGAAAAATTCTAAAGGGGCAAAGCGTGTTAAAAAGACAAGCATGAAGGCTCTGTGCCTCAATGCGAGGAGTATTCAGAATAAGGTGGACAAATTAACTGCGCAGACAGCAGTTAACGAATATGATGTAATTAGCATCACAGAAACATGGCTCCAGGGTGACCAAGGTTGGGAACTCAACATCCAGGGATATTCAACATTTAGGAAGGATAGGCAGAGAGGAAAAGGAGGCGGGGTGGCGTTACTGGTTAAAGAGGAAATTAATGCAATAGTAAGGAGGGACATTAGCCTGGATGATGTGGAATCGGTATGGGTGGAGCTGCGGAATTCCAAAAGGCAGAAAATGTTAGTGGGAGTCGTGTACAGACCACCAAACAGTAGTAGTGAGGTTGGGGACAGCATCAAACAAGAAATAAGGGATGTGTGCAATAAAGGTACAGCAGTTATCATGGGCGACTTTAATCTACATATTGATTGGGCTAACCAAACTGGTAACAATGCGGTGGAAGAGGATTTCCTGGAGTGTATTAGGGATGGTTTTCTGGACCAATATGTCAAGGAACCAACTAGAGAGCTAGCCATCCGAGACTGGGTGATGTGTAATGAGAAGGGACTAATTAGCAATCTTGTTGTGCGAGGCCCCTTGGAGAAGAGTGACCATAATATGGTAGAATTCTTTATTAAGATGGAGAGTAACACAGTTAATTCGGAAACTAGAGTCCTGAACTTAAGGAAAGGTAACTTCAACAGTATCAGGCGTGATTTGCTAGAATAGACTGGCAAAGGATACTTAAAGGGATGACAGTGGATAAGCAATGGCAAATATTTAAAAATCACATGGATGAACTTCAGCAATTGTACATCTCTGTATGGAGTAAAAATAAAACGGAGAAGGTGGCTCAACCATGGCTAACAAGGGAAATTAAGGATAGTGTTAAAGCCAAAGAAGAGGCATAAAAATTGGCTCGAAAAAGCAACAAACCTGAGGACTTGGAGAAAAACAGAGGAGGACTAAGGGTTTAATTAAGAGGGGGGAAATATAGTACGAGGGGAAGCTTGACTGCAAAAGCTTCTATAAATATGTGAAGAGAAAAAGATTAGTGAAGACAAACGTAGGTCCCTTGCAGTCGGATTCAGGTGAATTTATAATGGGAACAAAGAAATGGCAGACCAATTGAACAATTACTTTGGTTCTGTCTTCACGAAGGAAGACACAAATAACCTTTCGAATGTACTAGGGGACAGTGGGTCTAGTGAGAAGGAGGAACTGAAGGATATTCTTATTAGGTGGGAAATTGTGTTAGTGAAATTGATGGGATTGAAGGCTGATAAATCCCTGGGGCCTGATAGTCTGCATCCCAGAGGACTTAAGGAAGTGGCCCGAGAAATAGTGGATGCATTGGTGATCATTTTCCAACAGTCTATCGACTCTGGATCAGTTCCTATGGACTGGAGGATAGCTAATGTAACACCGCTTTTTAAAAAAAGGAGGGAGAGACAAAACGGGTAATTATAGACCGGTTAGCCTGACATCAGTAGTGGGGAAAATGTTGGCATCAATCATTAAGGATGAAATAGCAGCGCATTTGGAAACCAGTGACAGGATCGGACCAAGTCAGTATGGATTTATGAAAGGGAAATCATGCTCGACGAATCTTCTGGAATTTTTTGAGGATGTAACTAGCAGAGTGGACAAGGGAGAACCAGTGGATGTGGTGTATTTGGCTTTTGACAAGGTCCCGCACAAGAGATTGGTATGCAAAATCAAAGCACATGGTATTGGGGGTAATGTACTGACATGGATAGAGAACTGGTTGGCAGACAGGAAGCAGAGAGTCGGAATAAACAGGTCCTTTTCAGAATGGCAGGCAGTGACGAGTGGAGTGCCGCAGGGCTCAGTGCTGGGGACCCCAGCTCTTTACAATATACATTAACGATTTAGATGAAGGAATTGAGTGTAACATCTCCAAGTTTGCTGATGACACTAAACTGGGTGGCGGTGTGAGCTGAGGAGGATGCTAAGAGGCTGCAGGGTGACTTGGACAGGTTAGGTGAGTGGGCAAATGCATGGCAGATGCAGTATAATGTGGATAAATGTGAGTTTATCCATTTTGGGGACAAAAACATGAAGGCAGAATATTATCTGGATGGCGGCAGATTAGGAAAAGGGGAGGTGCAACGAGACCTGGGTGTCATGGTTCATCAGTCACTGAAAGTGGGCATGCAGGTACAGCAGGCGGTGAAGGTGGTAAATGGTATGTTGGCTTTCATAGCTAGGGGATTTGTGTATAGGAGCAGGGAGGTCTTACTGCAGTTGTACAGGGCCTTGGTGAGGCCGCACCTGGAATATTGTGTTCAGTTTTGGTCTCCTAATCTGAGGAAGGACGTTCTTGCTATTGAGGGAGTGCAGCGAAGGTTCTCCGGACTGATTCCCGGGATGGCGGGACTGACATATGAGGATAGACTGGATCAACTGGGCCTTTATACACTGGAGTTTAGAAGGATCAGAGGGGATCTCATAGAAACTTACAAGATTCTGACGGGACTGGACAGGTTCGATGCGGGAAGAATGTTCCCGATGTTGGGGAAATCCAGAACCAGGGAACATAGTCTTAGGATAAGGGGTAGGCCATTTCGGACTGAGATGAGGAGAAGCTTCTTCACTCAGAGAGTTGTTAACCTATGGAATTCCCTGCCGCAGAGTTGTTGATGCCAGTTCATTGAATATATTCAAGAGGGAGTTAGATATGGCCCTTACGGCTAAGGGGATCAAGGGATATGGAGAGAAAACAGGAAAGGGGTACTGAGAATGATCAGCCATGATATTGAATGGCGGTGCAGGCTCGAAGGGCCGGATGGCCTACTCCAGCACCTATTTTCTATGTTTCTAAACTCGTGCTTGGTTTGCTTTTTTTTTTAAAATGGCCTTATTAACCTGTCACTACTTTTAATGATTTGTCTATCTTTACCCCCATTCGGTGCACAGGTAAAAATAATGCATTAAGGGCCATATGGTTATCATGGTAAAAATAATAAATTAAGGGATATATGGTTATCATGACCTAATGCAATGTCAAAAAATATATCTTTTTAATTATAATCAATAGATTTTAAAAGTAGAAAAAAAAAGGGAAGCAATAATTAAATGCATTTCCCCACCCCACAATAATGTTCTAAATACCTTCCCTCTGCACTTTTAAACAAAATTTTTCCCCTTCTTTTTGGTCTCCCTGGTTAAAAAGAATAATTCTCAGCCAAGAGAAACGCAAACAGCTCCCAGTTCTCACCAAGACAGTTTTGCATACTTCTATGCAGTCAGTTGTCTCTCTAAGGCCTTCACATCCTTCCCAAAGTGCGGTGCCCAGAATGCAACACAATACTCCAGTTGAGGCTGAACCAGTGTTTTATAAAAGATTCATCATAACTTCCTTGCTTTTGTACCCTATGCCTCTATTTATAAAGCCCAGGATCCCGTATGCTTTTTTTTTTAAACGCTTTCTCAACCTGCCCGACCATCTTCAACGATTTGTGCACATATACTCCCAGGTTTCTGTTCATGTACCTGCGTAGAATTGCACCCTTTAGTTTATATTGCCTCTCCTTGTTCTTCCTAGCAAAATGCATCAATTCACATTTTTCTGCTTTAAATTTCATCTGCCACGTGTACGCCCATTCTACCAGTATGTCTGTGTCCTCTTGAAGTCCATCACTACCCTCCTCACTGTTCACTATATTTCCAAGTTTTGTGTCACCTGCAAATTTTGAAATTGCACCCTGTACACCCAAGTCTAAGTCATTTATATCAAGAGAAGCAGTGGTCCCTGGGGAACACTACTGTGTACTTTCCTCCAGTCCGATAAACAACTGTTCACCACTATTTTCTGTTTCCTGTCACTTAGCCAATTTCGTATCCATGCTGCCACTGTCCGTTTTACTCCATGGGCTTCAACTTTGCTAGCAAGCCTATTATGTGGCACTTTATCAACTGTCTTTTGGAAGTCCATGTACACATCATCAACCGCATTGCCCTCATCAACCCTCTCTGTTGCCTCATTAAAAACTGAATCAAGTTAGTTAAACACGATTTGCCTTGAGTGATAAATAGGGTGCTGAAAATGGAAGCCATAAGTTGGCCAGTGTGTCAGAACACTGGCGAAACAAAAGCCGGCCCTGTATTTTTTTAAATTAAGAAAATGCTGGAAATAAACAGTTGGTTCATCAGCATCTATTCAAGTTAAATGTTTTGTTGGCATCTTAACCTCTCT
The DNA here is from genome assembly GCF_044704955.1 of Pristiophorus japonicus. Classification (NCBI taxonomy): domain Eukaryota; kingdom Metazoa; phylum Chordata; class Chondrichthyes; family Pristiophoridae; genus Pristiophorus; species Pristiophorus japonicus. The sequence goes on along the minus strand of NC_091979.1, from coordinate 108,281,284 downwards.
CTTCTCTGACCAGCAGGCAATGCAACGCCAATACAGTTCCAGCATGTAGTTTCCACTTCAAATTTCCAGTGTTTCCTTATTACATATTTGAAGAAAATACTCATTTGTTCGAGCCAAAGTTTCCAAAAGATAGCTGAAGAGTAAATTTATATTTTACAAACTACAATTAAATTTCAGCTTAAAAAGATGTAATACACATATATGCACAGTGCACCTCAAGTACAAACTACGCATTAACATCTTTCAGAATTACTGTTGGGACAATGCTAACATGCCACAACATCCCCCCCCACCCCACTCAAAAATGCATTTCAATCTGATTTTCACAAATAAAAACCGAATCAAAAATAAAACAAACTTTCTTCCAAATTTAGAGAGCAATATGCTGCTGGAGATGGGATTATCGTGTACTGGAAACTGGCCAAGTTCTGAAACCCATTTGTTTGGGAACAAAACAAAATGGTGTCCCAAGTTTTGAGGCTTTCAGGGAGTAAATATGTACAGTAACTTAGTTTCTGAAGTATCCATAGCAATAACTAAAATATTTGCCAACGGCATTTTAAAACTTTATGTAGATGATATGCTATATGAACTTAAAGAAAGCCTAGTGAATAAACAAAATTAATATTTCTGATGCATCCAGTGATTAGCTTGTGCAGAGAGGAAGGTCAAAGGTAACATACACTGTCATTGCTGGTTTTTTTACGTCGTCTTTGTGGTTGGACTTGCGCAAGTAAGCAAGATTCTGGACTGGAGAGTGACTAGAGAGAAAAAACAACCATAAGGCAAATTTATCAAGAGTCAAACATGAAAAGAAAGATGCAAAATTGTTTTAAGGCCACAGAATGTGTTTTGACTATTTCCCAATAATGAAGGAAAAACACTATTTTCTGATATGGCCATAGAACACAATATTCTCAAATGACCAGTGATCTGAAGCAAAAACACTAATAATGCAAGAAAATGAACATTTAACATTTCAATATGTTAAGTCTATTTCTGATGTAAATAGTGGGTTTCTGCAGAAGGTACTATTATGAGTTTTTAATTTTGGCACTTGATCAAGTTGTTTGTTAAATGAGTGTTATTTGCCATGGCTTAAAATGTTATTCCCATCTACAAATAAAATAACCTTCCCCTGTATATTCCTCAGCAATTGCATCGTACTACCTAATTCCCTAACAAGGGTGGATAAACTAGTGTTCAGTTCTCAGGACTCAGCTAATACAACTATGTAACTTATTGCTAGGTGGAGTGCAAGAGCAGCCCATCAGAGACCTGTGCCTGTAAGGGCGTACTTCTCAAACACAGAGATAACAGCCTAAGCTACCATCTTTGTAAGCTTTTGAGTATCACATTATCAATAAGGCTTTGGCTCCAAAGTACATTAGATTAATACTGACTAGTGATTCATGTGGGGGGGGGGGGGGGTAAAAGAGAGTATCCTGAATATAAACATATCACGTTCCATTCAAACTATAAAGCCCTATAAAACTGAGAAATCCATTACTATTCACATATATATTAGTGACAATAAACTTAGTATACAAGTGACTTGAGGCCTGACTTATGAACCAATACAAGCTATCTTCCATCATGCAGCTAGTATTGTAAAATTTTTAAATAATGATAAATATATGCTTTAAATGAGGCTCCATTATTAATCAAATTACAATGGTTTGAAAAACATTAAAAAAACAAATAGTGCCATAAAAGAATGACTGACTAAAACAGGTGTGCAAATAATAGGGGAAAATTGCATGAAAAATATTTAGATTCTGTTGAACAGAGCTCTCTCGAAAAATGCATAGTCCAGGCACGTAGCATCACCATTAACACTAACATATTTTAAGGCTGTTCTACACAAGAGGTGACAATAACTAATTGTATTTAGAAAAAAAGTTTTTCTTGGTATACTCACTGCATTTGTCCAGTATGTTTTCACATTTTTAGCTACAGTGCTGCATTTAAATTCTTCCGGGTGATTTGACACTTCACCAGCTCAAATTTTCAACTTATTGGATTTAATATCAGGTGTTTGTATCTAATGGCACGGCGACCATTAGTGGGAAGCCATTAATATAAATGTAGCAAAGATACTGAAGGCAGTGCACACCATCAAAGTACATGGCTTTAAGCCGCACCTATAAATAGCAGTGTTGCTTCACAATTAAAGATTAGAAAATAACACTTTCTTCTACCCAGACAAAAAAGATAATGGACAAAACTCAAAGTAGCAAGTCGATTACATCTTGAAAAGGAACCAGACTGATATCTATTCAAAGAGACTGAGACTCTATAGAGATATAGGGCTCAATTTTCCCCAAAGCAATTTTTTGGCGTGCTTGAGTTAAGCCTGAATTTTTGGGGCCCAAATACGGCAAAAAAAATTTCTAAGTTTCCCCATTAGATTTCTTCATTTTGGCGTGGCGTAACCCGACCTTTAGTTTTGGGGGTGGAGCCTTGATCTGCGCCAAAAAGATCGGGCTGGCTGCCATGGCAACCAGGGACACAATGTGAGCTGAGGCTGCAAAGTGAAGCATACAGCCAGCTCCCAACACATTAAAAGAATTTAAAAACACATAACAGCAACTTACCTCCAATCCCACCCGAAGGGCTTGCCTCCTCGGTCCCCAGATATATTTAGAGAGAGAGAGAGAACCGGGGACCGAGAATGGGACCAGACAGCCTTCGGGTGGGGTTGGAGGCAAGTTGCTGCTGTGTGTTTTTCAATCCTTTTAGTGTGTTCGGGCATCTGCTGCGCCGATTTCCTTAACTCTCCAGAAGGTTTTTCTGCAAAGGCCACATACGCTGGCCTAAGCACAACTGGAGCAACTCTCAGCTGGCCAAACTTCCCTAAATGGCCAGAAATGGCTGGTTACGCCTCCTTTGGCTGAAAAAAAAACTGACCTAAAAAAATCGTAACTAACCGAGTTATACTGGTGCAAATTGATTGAGGAAACTGGTTTTTCAACTTAGGCCAAAAAGAGCAGCCTGCTCAAAAAAAATGGCACAAATCACTGGGGAAAATTGAGCCCATTAACACTGCTTCATTTTTGTCTCAAGGAGATAGGGAAAGGAGTTTAGTGTTTTCCCAAAAAAGGGGATCAACATTTGACGTGGGAGAGATGTTCATGATAAAATAATCAAACATAGGCTCTAGATGGAGCAAGTTTGATGGGTCAAATAGCCTTTTCTTGCTCTGAATTTGCTTATGTCCTTAATATAAACATTGTTGGACAGTGAAGCTGCCAAAGACCAGAGTTAGGAACATAGAACCAGGAGTAAGCCATTCAGTCCCTTGTGCCTGTTCCGCCATTCGAGATCATGGTTGATCTGTGGCCTAACTCTTGGCCCATAATCCCTCAATACCATTCGTTAACAAAACTCTCATCTATCTCAGATTTAAAATTAACTGAACTAGCATAAATGCCATTTGCGGAAGGTAGTTCCAAACTTCTACTACCTTTGTGTGTAGAGAACTTCTACCACCTGTGTGTAGAAGTGTTTCTTAATTTCACTCCTAAATGGTCTAGCTCTAATTTTTTTTAAAAAAACTATTCCCCCCCTAGTCCTAGACTCCCCAACCAGCAGAAATAGTTTCTCTCTATCTACCGTGTCTGTTCCCCTTAATACCTTGAAAACTTCGATCAAAATCACCCTTTAGCCTTCTAAATTCTAGGGAATACAGCTCTAATTTGTGTAATTTCTCCTTGTAACTTAACCCTTGAAGACCAGGTATTATTCTGGTAAATCCATGCTGCATTCCCTCCAAGGACAATATATCCTTCCTAAGGTGTGGTGCCCAGAACTGCTCACTGTACTCCAGGTGTGGTCTAACCAGGGCTTTGTATAGCTGCAACATAACCTCTACCACCTTGTATTCTAGTCCTCTAGATATAAAGAGTAGCATTCCATTAGACTTTTTGATTATTTTCTGCACCTGTTTATGACATTTTAATGATCTATGTACCTGGACCCCCAAATCTCTTTGGACTGCCACGGTTTTGAGCTTGTCACCATTTAGAAAATACCCTGCTCCATCCTTTTTAGGTCCAAAATGGAGGTACCAACCTGGGAAAACTGCAACACAGGACTATATGCATGCCAAGCATCGAAAGCAGCAAGCTATACACAGAGGTAAGCAATCCCACAATCAATGGATCAGATCAAAGCTCTGCAGTCCTGGCACATCCAGTTGTGAATGGTGGTGGACAATTAAACAACGAACGAGAGGAGGTGGCTCCATGAATATCCCCATCCTCAATGATGGCAGAGCCCAGAACACAAGAGTAAAAGATAAGGCTGAAGCGTTTGCAACCATTCTTCAGCCAGAAGTACCGAGTGGATGGTTCACATTGGCCTCCTCCTGAGGTCCCCACCATCAAAGGAGCCAGCCTTCATCCAATTTGATTCACTCCACGCGATATCAGGAAGCAGCTGTACGCACTGGATACAGCAAAGGCTGTGAGCCCCGATAACATCCCAGCTGTCGTGCTGGAGTTGAGCTCCAGAACTAGCCATGCCTTTAGCCAAGCTGTTCCAGTACAGCTACAGCACTGGCATCTAACCAACAATGTAGAAAACTGCCCTGGTATGTCCTGCCCACAAAAAGCAGGACAATCCAATCCAGCCAATAAATCCCCATCAGTCTACTCTCAATGGATGGGGTGTCAATCCAAGCAGGCTGCCTTGTCCTGGATGGTGTCGAGCTTTTTGAATACCTGGATGGTACCTCCATTTTGGACCTAAAGTGATGGAAGGAATTGCTGACAGTGCTATCAAGTGGCATTTACTCACCAATAACCTGCTCACTGCTGCTCAGTTTAGGTTCTACCAGGATCACTCGGCTCCAGAACTCATTACAGCCTTCGTTCAAACATGGACAAAAGAGCTGAATTCCACAGGTGAGGTGAGAGTGACAGCCCTGAACATCAAGGCAGCATTTAACAGAGTGAGGCATCAAGGAGCCCAGCAAAATTGAGGTCAATGGGAATCTGGGGAAAAAAAACTCTCCTCTGGCTGGAGTCATACCTAGCACAAAGGAAGATGGTTGTGTTTGTTGGAGGTCAATCATCCCAGCCCCAGGACATCGCTGCAGGAGTTCCTCAGGGCAGTGTCCTAGACCCAACCAGCTTCAGCTGCTTCATCAAAGCTCTGTAGTCCTGCCACATCCATCATAGTCAGAAATGGGGATGTTGGCTGATGATTGCACTGTGTTCAGTTCCAATCGCAACTTCTCAGAAAATTAAGCAGTCCATGCCCGCATGCAGCAAGACCTGGATGACATTCAGGTTTGGGCTGATAAGTGTCAAGTTACATTCGCACCACATAAATGCCAGGAAATGACCATCTCCAAGAAGCGAGAGTCTAATCACCTCCCCTCGATACTCAACGGCATTAACATTACCGAATTCCCCACCACCAGCATCCTGGGGGTCACCATTGACCAGAAACTTAACTGGACCAGCCACATAAATACTGTGGCAACAAGAGCGGGTTAGAGGCTGGGTATTCTGCGACAAGTGTCTCATTGCCTGACTCCCCAAAGCCTTTCCACCATCTATAAGGTGCAAGTCAGATGTGTGATAGAATACTCTCCATTTGCCTGGATGAGTGCAGCTCCAACACTCAAAAAGCTCGACACCATCCAGGACAAGGCAGCCTGCTTAATTGGCACCCCATCCACCACCTTTAATATTCATTCCCTCCACCACCAGCACACCGTGACTGCAATGTGTACTATCTATAAGATGCACTGCAGCAACTCAGAATGGCTTCTTCGGCAGCACCTCCCAAACCCACGACCTTTACCACCGAGAAGGACAAGGGCAGCAGGCGCATGGGAGCACCATCATCTCAGAGTTCCCCTCCAAGTTACACACCATCCTGATTTGGAAATATATCGTCGTTGCTGGGTCAAAATCCTGGAACTCCCTCCATAACAGTACAATGCCTTAACAGCACTATGGGGATACCTTCAGCACAAGGACTGCAGCGGTTCAAGGCAGCAGCTCACTACCACATTCTCAAGGGCAATTAGGGATGGGCAATAAATGCTGCCATTGCCATCAAGGCTCACATCTTGGAACGAACAAACATGTTTTTGTCTACATTGAAATTCATTTGAAATTGTCTTTTGGATGAGACTTTAAACCGAGGCTCCATCTGTTCTCTCAGGTGGACATTAAAGATGCCATGCCACTATTTCAAAGAAGAGCAGGGGAGTTATCCCCAGCATTCTGGCAGATTTATCTGTCAATCAATATAACAAAAACAGATTATCTGGTCATTATCACAGTGCTGTTTGTGGGAGTTTGCTGTGTGCAAATTGGCTGAGCGTTTCCCACATTACAACAATGTCTACACTCCAAAAGTACTTCATTGACTGTAATGCACTTTGAGATGCCTGGTGGTCGTGAAAGGCGCTATATCAATGCAAACCTTTCTTTCATTTGCCACAGTTCGTTTTACCCATTCACTTAATCTATCAATATCCCATTGTAATGTTATGCTTTCATCTACACTGCCTGCAATGCTGCCTATCTTTGTCTAATCAGCAAGTTTGAATATGTGGCTTTCTATGCCATCATTGAAGTCGTAAATAGTGAGAAAAATTGCGGCCCCAACACAGATCCCTGCGGGTCACCATTCGTCACCTCCTGCCAATTAGAGTACCTGCCCATTATCCCTAATCTCTCTCTCCTGTCGCTCAGCCAATTTCCTAACCAGGTCAATAATATGCCTTCAATTCCATGGACTTCAAGTTGCCAGCAAATTAAATGGCTTATGCGCTCCAACTCACCTAGATACTGCCAGTGAAACAGCTTCAAATCCCATTGGCTTGCAAAGATCTTTCCCAAACATTGGGAAATGTACTGGCAAAAAAAATACTAATTGGAAAATTATTACAGTTGCTGGTGCTAGCCTACAAATAATTTTATCCAGTAAAATAAATGGTAAATGGTCTTAAAACAAAAATTATCTAAAATTATTCATAATGCAATGCTTAGTGGGTCATTTCTGGTAAATAAAACTGATGCTTACGAATGGCCTGAAAGTTACTGTTACAAATTTGGGTCTGTTGTAGAAATGTCGCTGACCAATTGCTCCCCTAAGTGGATCCCATGTCCCTTACAATTTGGTGTTGGTAAACACTATCAATATGTATTTAGATGCAATAGTGTAAATCAGGGATGTAACAATATGTTCCCCTTTACATACAGATTGGACTCTGAACTTGCATGTGCCCCTATATGTGCTCTTTCAATCTTTTAATAGGCAGAACTGATCTACTCTGGTAAGAGGAAGTTGATGACAAATCAAGAAACTGGTTTGTTCTGCAGAATACACGTGACTGACAAAAGTAGCAATTCCAGGCAGTATTAAAAACATGCCCTACAATGTTTCACGTAATAGCACAAAACAAAAAAAATGTCTACACTATCGTCAATAGCGAACAATTTTATTTGACTCAACCAGAATGGTTGCGCACGTCCAAACTAATTTTCATCGCCTGGAGCATGCTGGTTCAGAGATCCTGTTTCAATCCTAATTCACAATTCCCAGCGTTGAAAATTTGTTGAGTTAAATTTAACTTAATAGCATTTCTAACATATTATACTAATATTCCATCTAGTCAAATCCAAAACATGACAGCTGCACAGATCTCTCAACACATACAGGTCGACAATCAAAAAGACAATGGCCACGGAGTTCAGAATCTAGTAAGGACTACACAACAACTCACTTGCCAAATCAACTATTCTTGAAAATGAATGGCACTGGATTATCAATCTCATACCCAGTCACTGGCACCAATGAGAGCCATGGAGTTATGCCAAAAGTAGTTGAGCAACTGTGGTGTGCACAGAGGATCCTGGCAAAGGTCCAATCGAGGCACGGCAGGTACAATTGGTGCTTGTAGTTTGTAGCAAATTTCCAAATGTGAACTCTGAAGGCGGAAGTGTAGAAGGGGCTCCTCCTCGCATAGAGGGGCCATCTTGGAATGCATTAATAGCAAGAAGTCATGGTAGATACCAAGTGGCTAGACAAAGGTTTGTACATTAATACTCAAATGCAAGAAGTGCAAAATATTGAAGTGGTTACATACATGGACCAGGATTTCTGGAAATGAGAGCAATCCACAGGATTAAAGCTCATCAATTCGGGTCCAAAATCTGACAACAGAGGAATTATGCCTAGGTAGAACCCCGAAATCATGCTTGGAGCTAAAAAGGGCACATTATGCTCGTCAATACTAACATGGTTTCTGAAAATAATGCAAAGAGAACCTGAAATCCATACTGCCATTTCAGCCATAATACTAATTTAGAAGAGTAAAAACTGCGTATCAATAGCTGTATTTAATTTAGTGAGTAGCTCCACCACATAGACCAGGAAGTTCCCAGATTCATCCTATTTTGCTAGATCAGTGTTTCTCAAACTGGGGTCTGCAACTGAAAATGGCCAGAGATAATTTCAAGCCTGCTCCTCTTTATAAAACAGACATTGATTTGGTTCTTGTGAATTATTCTCAATGGTTGGGCCTGCCTCCTCACAGGCCCACAATTCTCACTCACTTTGTCATGAGCGTTCCCTGCCTGTCAAGCAATTCCTCTCTCTGGCACCGCAATCCTGTGCCATCCTTCTGACACGTGATCAGAGTGCCTGTGGCGCCCGTCAAACACATGCCTGAACATGTTCACACAAACATATACAATCCCAGAGTGCAGCTTTTACAGAATATGCCAATGGGACAGTATGGCAGTGAGTCATGCTTCCAACAGCATCTCAGCATGTGCATGGATGCTCGTGCCCTCATCACCTTGGCCAGCCTGCTGACGGCTTTAAAAATAGTCTAGCACTAAGTGGCTAATAGTGGACATCTGTTGCTGTGGAGTACTGAGAACTGGCGTGAGAAGCAGGCACACCTATCTCACTGATATCTGTATTAAATACCTTTTTTCTTAAAAGCATTATTAAAACACTTTACATGCAGCACTTTCATATTATGAGCATTATATAGTATAATTTAGCTGTGATTACCAATCGATTTGAAAAGGGGCCCTCCAATCAAAACAATTTGAGAACCAATGTACTAGATAATCTCAGCTGAGGTGGTAGTAGATGTATTACACTTATCAGCATTATCGCAACCAGAGTTATGATGCCTGTCCAGAAACCCCTGCTGCAAGTCAGATATTAGGTGAAGAAAGGATCAAGCTCAGCTTTGATGCATGTGAGTTTGTCATCGCCCACGGTCAATGTGCATGCATAAATAATAGCCACTTGAGTGAGGTACAGGAGGGAAACCATCACCTAAACCCCAGCAAAGAATCAGCATCTTCAAGAAAATTGGCTAAGGAAAAAAAAAACAAAAGGCCCAGCACCAATTAAGATCAGAGATGGGGGTACTGGGCAGCACTAAAAGAATTGTTCTAAGATGGTGCTACAACAGATTAGTACCACAGAATCAATGGCGGGGAGTATCTTCAAGGAGACAAAGAGAAGGACTGTCTTTGAGAGTGCGCCAAGAACATAATTTTGTTGGTCTGTGGTACAAGGAATTTCCAGTAAGTATTGCTTCCAGTTTAGTTGTCAAATTCAAAGCTTTTCTGCCTGCTATTCCATCCAGAGAAGCTAATGGAGACTGGACAAGCCATGCTTTATTGGGAAGATATATTAAAAACAGCAGTCTAGTAAACAAAAAACTCTTCTGCCAGTGGATTTAAAAATACTAGGAGTAAAACCGAGAGGGACTTGGACTGTACAAATGTCCCGTAGTTGCCAAGAGGACCCAATTCAAACCTGAATATTTATCAACACAATTCTTCAACTCTGTTCATGTTTATAATGGAGAACAGAAGAAAAGACAAATATTGTAAAGTAAAAAGAACCAAAAACATAATGAGGAACCAGAGAGAGATATACACAAGAGGAGGCGAGCAAGGAAGTACTAAATCATGTAATATACTGTAAAGTCAAACCCTATAAAAATATTTTACTGTTGAGTATCAGCGTGTTGCGAATACAAAACCATCTGAATAAGCTATAACTGGATACTTAAAAGCAGTGAAGAAACCTAACTGAAGTACTTCTCTCTAGATTGGAAGATGTTATTTTCCGGTTTGATATTAATCAAAATACTGTTATACTGTTATAAGCATGGTGCAATGCCACTTTTCAAAGTTAAATGTGAATTCCAATACTACAAACCACATAAGTGTAGTATCTTCTAAACGAAGAAAAAGTATAGCTAAAATTAAACTCCATACATACCTCTGACTCTTTGTCACTTAATGATCCAAGACTTCCAAAACTGTGGTTAGAACATTCATTATTTGTTAAAGCCTGTTTTGAAAAGTAAACAGCAAAAATTAAATGGAAACAGGATTTAAAGTGAGAATTTACCCAGTTATGCATATTTTGAAAATGTTTTATGTTCTAATCACTAACTTTGTATAAGTTTTAGTATTTTACTAGTTTTAGTGACTGATATGGTTACCACCAAATTTGTGGTCAGAAGTTTAATATCACATTCACCTCATTGACATTAAACTGGAATTATTAGTTATGGTGTTTAGAAACATACTGATACAGATTTTCTCTCTACACACTAGTAAAATATACAAGAAATAAAAGTTACATAAATGGAAAATCGGCTCCACACAGGCTCAAATAAAAAGAACCGTTAAATTACACCTGGTTAAAGACACAGAGAACAGATCATCATAGCAACTTGCAGAACCTGGCTCTAGATCGGCTGGAGATCTATTTATCTTGGCTACATGAAAGACACAAAGAAAACAAATGGGGTGTCAATCAATCCAGAAGATGTGGTCCAAAACTAAAAGGGCTAAAAACCCCAACCATGTAAGGGGTAGGGAGTTTCCTCTCGGCTCTCGGCTACCTCACACTTTTCTATCTGGATGCAGGCTTACAGCTTACATACAAACATAGAAAATAGGTGCAGGAGTAGGCCATTCGGCCCTTCGAGCCTGCACCACCATTCAATATGATCATGGCTGATCATGCAACTTCAGTACCCCATTCCTGCTTTTTCTCCATACCCCTTGATCCCTTTAGCTGCAAGGGCCAAATCAAACTCTCTTTTGAATATATCTAACGAACTGGCCTCAACAACTTTGTGGTAAAGAATTCCAAGGTTCACAATTCTGAGTGAAGAAGTTTCTCCTCATCTCGGTCCTAAATGGCTTACCCCTTATCCTTAAGACTATGACCCCTGGTTCTGGACTTCCCCAACATCGGGAACATTCTTCCTGCATCTAACCTGTCCAATCCCATCAGAATTTTATATGTTTCTCTCATTCTTCTAAATTCCAGTGAATATAAGCCTAGTCGATCCAGTCTTTCTTCATATGTCAGTCCTGCTATCCCGTAAATCAGTCTGGTGAACCTTCGGTGCACTCCCTCAATAGCAAGAATGTCCTTCCTCAGATTAGGAGACCAAAACTGTACACAATATTCAAGGTGTGGCCTCACCAAGACCCTGTACAACTGCAGTAAGATCTCCATGCTCCTATACTCAAATCCTCTTGCTATGAAGGCCAACATGCCATTTGCCTTCTTCACCGCCTACTGTACCTGCATGCCAAGTTTCAATGACTGATGTATCATGACACCCAGGTCTCGTTGCACCTCCCCTTTTCCTAATCAGTCATCATTCAGATAATATTCTGCCTTCCTGTTTTTGCCACCAAAGTGGATAACCTCACATTTACCTACGTTATACTGCATCTGCCATGCATTTGCCCACTCACCTAACCTGTCCAAATCACCCTGCAGCCTCTTAGCATCCTCCTCACAGCTCAGTGTCATCTGCAAACCTGGAGATATTACATTCAATTCCCTTGTCTAAATCATTAATGTATATTGTAAATAGCTGGGGTCCCAGCACTGAACCTTGTGGTACCCTACTAGTCACTGCCTGCCATTGTGAAAAGGACCCGTTTATTCCTACTCTTTGTTTCCTGTCTGCCAACCAGTTCTCTATCCACGTCAATACATTACCCTCAATACCATGTGCCTTAATTTTGCACACTAATCTCGTGTGTGGGACCTTGTCAAAAGCCTTTTGAAAGTCCAAATACACCACATCCACTGGTTCTTCCTTGATAACTCTACTAGTTACATCCTCAAAAAATTCTAGAAGATTTGTCAAACATGATTTCCTTTTCATAAATCGATGCTTACTTGGACCGATTCAGTCACTGCTTTCCAAATGCGCTGCTATTACATCTTTAATAATTGATTCCAACATTTTCCCCCACTACCGATGTCGGGTTAACCGGTCTATAATTCCCTGTTTTCTCTCTCCCTCATTTTTTAAAAAGTGGGGTTACATTAGCTACCCTCCAATCCATAGGAACTGATCCAGAGTCTATAGAATGTTGGAAAATGACCACAAATGCATCCTCTATTTCTAGGGCCACTTCCTTAAGTACTCTGGGATGCAGACTATCAGGCCCTGGGGATTTATCAGCCTTCAATCCCATCGATTTCCCCAACACAATTTCCTGACTAATAAGGATTTCCTTCAGTTCCTCCTTCTCGCTAGACCCTCGGTCCCCTAGTATCTGTGTCTTCCTTAGTGAAAACAGAACCAAAGTATTTGTTCAATTGGTCTGCCATTTCTTTGTTCCCCATTATAAATTCACCCGATTCTGACTGCAAGGGACCTACATTTGTCTTCACTAATCTATAGAAGCTTTTGCAGTCAGTTTTTATTCTGGAATGGCTGTCCCGGCGAGAGAAAAGTATATGCTGCACCAAAACCTGTGACTAGCAAGATATCTAGAGTGCTTCGACAAGTCTGAGCCAATCTATATATAAACTTTCATTAAGGCGTTAGTCTTAGACAGACTTTGTTTTCCAGAAGGATATGCATTTTGCAAAGTTTTTTTTTTAAAAAAAGCATTCTAATGGAACATGAACCAAAGATGTTGTTTAATTCTAATATTTATTTTCTAGTATATAATAAATGATGGCTTTCTTTACAAAGCCATGCTTTATGCCCAAAGTTCCTTTAGGAAAAATTGCCCATTGAGCTAAATATAAAATTAAATCATGGAGACAAAAAGGCATTTTCCCAAATTAAGCAGATTGCACGTTTTGTCCTTAAAATACCCGCCCCCAAATAAACATGACCGAAACCAGACTTACTTTAGCTCCTGTGCTTCCACTTCCACTCCCAGTACTCACACCTCCTGTAAATCTTGCCTCCAGCAACTCCTGCCGTCGAGGATCCAGGCTATGAAGCTCTTCCATTGCACCTTTAAATAAAACATTAGGTTAAATTACCTTGCTTAGAAAAAAACTTTTCCATCAGTACTGTGACAAGTTTAGCAAACAAACTATCGAGTATTGCTTCACAACAGAAAATATTTCAGTTATTGAATTAAGATCTGTTAATCAAACCAAAAAATATCAAACGTGCAATTATAATGTGTGAATTACCAGCCATACCCCAATTTTACTCCCCTTTAGCTTCTTACCCCACTTACTACTTCTCCAGTTAGTAATAATTCACAACTGACCAGAAGTACATGTCTTCAGAAAAGAAGTTAACAGAATAAGTACAAGATTAAAAAAAACATTGCTCATCTCTCCCTGACCCTTATATTTTATTTGAAACCTGAAAAAAAAGTCACAATTTTCCCTTTTGATCATCAGAAACCAGTATTTGGGCCATACAGGTGCGTCAAGCACCCTCTCCTCTTTACCTTCCCCTCAATTGTGCATGTAAAAAAATGTTTTAAGTTCATTCTGAAAATTACAGTCATGAACCAGACTGCAGGTTCCATGCACAAGCAAGCCATAATCTTGAATGTTCACACCAGGTAGAGCAACTATGAAACAGACTACACAATTGAACAAAGCAAGGATTCCTCATTCGGGTCAGTCAGTGGGCTTTGTCACAAAGTGGAAATAAGCCAGTTAATATTTTCTATCATAAATGTAGATTATTACTTAAGAGTTGAAGGAAAGAAAGGGAAAAATAAAGGCATACAAAACTAACACCTGACCTTTGCACTTCTGAATTTATAGGCTCTCCCAATGCAAAACTTTGCTCATGTACACGCAAGATTTAGGACTAATAATCCAGCAATCATTTTCAGAAGTTTCAAATTAATGTAAGGAATTCATTACAACTTCCAACATGAAATCACACAACACATTTAATAATAGATATCCATCTCTTTTGACCCTTCCGCTGCTCCCATTTGTCATGTTGCTTGTCCAACATCCAGTACTGGATGAGCAGAAATTTTCTCCAACGAGATATTGGGAAGACCAAAACCACCATCTCTGATCTCTCCCACAAACCCCATTCCCGAGTTACCAACTCATTATCGGAGACTGAATCAACCTTGGCGACAATATGCCCCCTAATTTTTTTTACGTGCGCCTTAAAGGACTGCTTTAAGTTTCGTGCATGCGCAAAATTTTACTTTTTAAAAAAAGCCAGGCCCGGGCTGCGCAGTCATGCAGCTGATAGGGAACGTTAATAAAAACAGAAAATAACTGGTCGCAGACCTAAAAAGTTAACTCTGTTTCTTTTCACAGATGCTGCATGAGCTGCAGAGATTTCCAGTAATTTTTTTTATTTCAGATTCCAACATTCGCAGTATTTTGCTTTTGTATTAGAGGGAACGTTGCTTGACGTCCAATTTGACCCCACCCGAGATGAGTTTTCGACTATATATCCGCTCCATCACCAAAACGGTCTACTACCACCTCCGAAACATCACACATCTCCACCCCTGCTTCAGCTCATCTGAGACTCAAACCCTTATCCATCCAGGCCTTTGTTACCTCTAGATTTGACTATTCCAATGCTCTCCTGGCCCGACTCCCATTTTCCACCCTCCATAAACTTGAGCTCATCTAAAACTCACGCTGCCTGTATCCTATTTCGCACCAAGTCCCATTCACCTACATCGCTGACCTACATTGGCTCCTGGTCGTACAATACCTTGATTTTAAAATTCTCTGCTTTGAATCCCTCCATGGCTTCACCCCTCCATATCCAGCTCTACAACTTTCCGAGATATCTGCGCTCCTTCAATTCTGGCCTCTTGCACATCCCCAATTTTCATCGCTACACCAATGGCGACCGTGCTTTCAGCTGCCTCGGCCCCAATCTCTGGTATTCCCTCCCTTAACTTCTCCACTTCCTTTAAGACGCTTTATAAAACCTCTCTTTTACCAAGTGTTTGTTCACCTGTCCCAATATTTCCTTATGTGGCTCGGTGTCAAATTTTGTTTGGGAACGCTCCTGTGAAGCACCGAGACATTTTACTACGTTAAAGGCACTATATAAATGCGTTGCTTTTAAAACTGACCCTGATCATAGAATCATATAAATTTACTGCGCGGAAGGAGGCCATTTCGGCCCATTGTGTCTGCGCCGGCCAACAAATGGCTATCCAGCCTAATCCCATTTTCCAGCTCTTGGGTTCGTAGCCCTATAAGTTATGGTACTTCAAATGCACATCCAAGTACGTTTTAAATGTCGTGAGGGTTTCTGCCTCTATCACCCTTTCAGGCAGTGAGTTCCGGCTCCCCCCCCCGCCCGCTCCCCCCCAAATTTCCCCTCAAATCCTTCCACCATATCTTAAAATCTATGCCCCGTGGTTGTTGCCCCTCGACTGCGGGAAATAGGTCCATCCTATCCACTATCTAGGCCCCCCCCATAATTTTATACACCTCAAGCCTCCTCTGTTCCAAAGAAAACAAACCCAGCCTATCCAATCTTTGCTCATAGCTAAAATTCCAGTCCAAGCAACATCCTTGTAAATCTCCTCTGTACCATCTCTAGTGCAATCAAATCTTTCCTGTAATGTGGTGACCAGAACTGCACGCAGTACTCTAGCTGTGGCCTAACTAGTGTTTTATACAGATCAGGCATAACGCCCCTGCTCTTGCATTCTATGCCTCGGCTAATAAAGGCAAGTATTCCGTATGCTTTCTTAACCACCTTATCTACCTGGTCTGATACCTTCAGGGATCTGTGGACATGCACTCCAAGGTCCCTTTGTTCCTCTTCACTTCTCAGTGTCTTACCATTTAATGTGTATTCCCTTGCCTTGTTTGCCCCCCCAAATACATGACCTCACACTTCTCCAGATTGAATTCCATTTGCCAGTTACCCACCTGACCAGTTCATTGATATCTTCCTGCAGTCGACAGCTTTCTTCATTATCAACCACACAACCGATTTTAGTATCATCTGCAAATCTCTTAATCACACCCCCAACATTCATGTGTAAATCATTGATATATACCACAAAATGCAAAGGGACTAGTAAGTACTGAGCCCTGCAGAACCCCACTGGAAACAACCTTTCAGTCACAAAAACCATCAACCATAGCTCTCTGCTTCCTGCCGCTGAGCCAATTTTGGATCCAACTTGCCACTTCGTCCTGGATCCCATGGGCTTTTACTTTCGTGACCAGTCTGCCATTTGGGACCTTATCAAAAGCCTTGCTAAAATCCATATACACTACATCAAACGCACTACCTCATCGACCCT
The DNA here is from genome assembly GCF_044704955.1 of Pristiophorus japonicus. Taxonomy (NCBI): domain Eukaryota; kingdom Metazoa; phylum Chordata; class Chondrichthyes; family Pristiophoridae; genus Pristiophorus; species Pristiophorus japonicus. Next base: position 108,264,725 of record NC_091979.1, on the reverse strand, counting down.
CTTGTTACCTGCTCAAAAAATTCAATTAAGTTAGTTAGACACGACCTTCCCTTAACAAATCCATGCTGACTATCCTTGATTAATTCATGTCTTTCTAAATTAAGATTTACCCTGTCCCTCAGAATTTTTTCCAATAATTATCCCACCACCGAGGTTAGGCTGACTGGCCTGTACTTACTCAGCCTATCCCTTTCTCCCTTTTAAAAAAAAGGTACCATGTTAGCAGTCCTCCAGCACCACATCTGCAGCCAGAGAGGATTGGAAAATGATGGTCAGAGCCTCTTTTGCTTCTCTTAACAGCCTGGGATACATTTCATCCGGGCCTGAGGATTTATCCACTTTCAAAACTGTTAAATCCCTTAATACTTCCTCTCTCTTTATTTCATCTAATATTTCACATTCCTCCTCCCTGATTGAAATGTCTGCATCGCCCTCTCTTTTGTGAAAACAGAAACAAAGTATTTATGATACCCACGCCTTCCGCCTCCACACACAAATAGGCCCTACTCTTTCTTTAGATATCCTCTTAATGTATTTATAAAACATCTTTGGGTTTTCTTTGATTTTACTTGCCGACATTTTTTAATGCTCTCTCTTTGCTTTCTCAAATTCCTTTTTAATTGCACCCCTGCACTTTCTATACTCTTCTCGGGTTACTGCAGTATTGAGACTTCGGTATCTGTCCTAAGCCTCCATTTTTTTCTTTATCCTACACCCTGTATTCTCAACATCCAGGGGGCTCTAGATCAGTTAGTCCCACCCTTTTTCTTTAAGGGAACATACTTGCTCTGAACCCTCCGGATCTCTTTGTTGAATGCCTCCCACTGCTCGGACACTGATTTACCTTCAATTGGCTGTTTCCAGTCCACTGGCTAAATCACTTCGGCTTAGCAAAATTGGCATTTCCCAATTGAGAACTTTTATTTTTACTCTATCTTTGTCCTTTTCCATAACTACCCTAAATCCAAATGAATTAGTATCACAAGCTCCAAAATGCTCTCCCACTGATACCCCTTCCACCTGCCCAGCTTCATTTCCTAAAACTAAGTTTAGAACCGCCTCCTCCCTTGTTGGTCTTGCTACATATTGGCTAAAAAAGTTCTCCTGAATGCATTTTAGGAATTGCGCACCCTCTATACCTTTCACACTAATTTTATCCCAGTTAATATTAGGATAGTTGAAATCCCCTACTATTTGCTGCCCTATAGTTTTTGCACTTCTCAGAAATTTGCCTACATATTTGCTCCTCTATCTCCCTCTGACTGTTCGGGGGTCGATAGTACACTCACAGCAGTGTGATCGCCCCTTTTTTATTTTTCAATTTGACCCATGTGGCCTAATTTGACGATCCTTTCAACATATTATCCCTCCTCAGAGCTATATTTGTTTCTTTAATCAATACTGCGACCCCCCCCCTCCTGTTTTTAATCCCTCTCTCTATTCCATCTGAAAACCCGTTAAGAAATGTTGAGCTGTCTTTTCTCAGTAATAGCTATATCATATTCCCAAGTGACTATCTGTGCTCTCAGCTCATCTGCCTTATTCCCTAGACTCTTTGCATTGAAGTATATACCATTTAGCACTGCCAAACTCCCTTGTTGTGTATTTTCTAGTCCTTGTTTCCGATCTTTCAAATTCACTTTCTGCTTTCCATGGTGTTCCTCCAACATTGATGTCAGCTACCAATGTCAATAGGTTTAAAAATTATTCAACCCAAAATTTCTAGTTCACAAAAAGGTTATAATTTTTAAAATAGCAGATACAAACATAGAAAACATAGAAAATAGGTGCAGGAGTAGGCCATTCGGCCCTTCGAGCCTGCACCACCATTCAATATCATGGCTGATCATGCAACTTCAGTATCCCATTCCTGCTTTCTCTCCATGCCCTTTGATCCCTTTAGCCGTAAGGGCCACATCTAACTCCCTTTTGAATATATTTAACGAACTAGCCTCAACAACTTTGTGATATAGAATTCCACAGGTTCACAATTCTGAGTGAAGAAGTTTCTCCTCATCTCGGTCCAAAATGGCTTATCCTTAGACTGTGACCCTTGGTTCTGGACTTCCAATATCGGGAACATTCTTCCTGCATCTAACACGACCTTCCTTTAACAAATCCGTGCTGACTTTCCTTGATTAATCCGTGTCTTTCTAAGTGAAGATTTATCCTGTCCTTCAGGATTTTTTCCAATAATTTTCTAATAATTACTCGGCCTATCCCTTTCTAGCTCCTTAAACAAAAGGTACTATATTAGCAGTCATCCAGCACCACACCTGTACCTACTCCCTTCACTATGTTTATTTCATCTAATATTTCACACTCCTCCTCTTCGATAGTAGTGTCTGCAGCGTCCCTCTCTTTTGTGAAAAGAGACGCAAAGTATTCATTAAGAACCATACCCACATCTTCCACCTCCACACACAGATTACCCTCATTGTCTCAAATAGGCCCTACCAACCCTTTCTTTAGTTATGCTCTTGTTCTTAATATAATAAACCATCTTTGGGTTTTCATTGATTTTACTTGCCAAGAATTTTTCATGCTCTCTCCTTGCTTTCCTAATATCCTTTTTAATTTCACCCTGGACTTTCGATATTCCTCTCTCGAGATTCTGCAGTATTTAGTCGATGGTATCTGTCATAAGCCTCCCTTTTAAATTTTTTTTATCCTACCCTGTATATCCCTCAACATCCAGGGGACTCTAGATTTGTTATTCCCACCCTTTTGCTTTAAGGGCATATATGTGGCCTAAACCCTCCGGATCTCCTTGTTGATTGCCTCCCACTGCTCAGACACGGATTTACTTTGAAGTAGCTGTTTCCAGTCCACTATGGCTAAATCACCTCACAGCTTAGCAAAGTTAGCTTTTCCTCAATTTAGAACTTTTATTCCAGGTCTATCCTTGTCCTTTTCCATAACTACCTTAAATCTAACTGAATTATGGGGGTCAAGTTTTGGGACACGCCGCCCCGACATCGGCGCCCATTTTCTGTGCCCAAAAGCGCGTCAAAAACTTATAGGAATTCTCGGCCTCCCTGCAGGTTCCTCGGAGCTCGGCACAGCGCGCAGAGATCAGCGGGGGGTGGAGCCACAGCGTCGCGCCGATTCTGAAAGTGCAGGGAGGGCGGGGCTAACTCAGATCCGAGAACGTCGTGCCGGCAGTCCTGCGCGCAGAGATCAGTAGGTTACAAACATTGGCACTCGGCCATTTTTAAAAGGAATTTGAAGAAAAGTGCTGATTTGTTTCGTGGAGCTCTGGAAAAGCTTGGGATTGAATCTTGGTGATTTTGTGTGCCTGAAGGAGCGTTTTTAGCAGCACTGTTGAAGAAATCATCTGCTGAAATCAGTGAGTGCTGCTTTTTGCTGCTAAACTTCCAGAACAAGTGCTGCATGGGTGCATGCAAAATAAGGAGTGTTTTTTGAAAAATAAGAGTGTCAATTGAATACAGCAATGGAACAACGTCCACCAAGAACAAAGAATTTCTTGCATGAGGAAGTGGAGATATTAGTTAACGCCATTGAGCAGAGATGGCAAGAGCTGGTTACCAGCAACAGAGGTTGCATAAAAGTGTTACCTAAAGAAATGAAGAAACGCTGGAAATCAAGTTGCAGATGATTACTGCGCAGTGGTGCATACCATGAGATCTGGAAGCCAGTGTAAAAAGAAATGGCACGACCTTGGTCAAGTAATTAGTGCAAGTAATATTTTCATTTTTTAATGTAATTGTAATGTGACTAACTGTATGTCCCACCCTGCAGAAAGACGCACTCTGTAAAAAGTTATATTTTACTCTTTGCAGAAGAAATTGGCCCACAACAAAAGGGAAGCAACTCGAACAGGAGGCGGCACGCCCAATTTGCATCCACTGACACCCTTGGAAGAGGGTAGCTGTCATGATGAGTCGTACATGGAGGAAAGCAATCAGTACAGCACAAGCTGGGCCCGCACACGAGGAAGAGGGCAAGTCCTGAAAATGCATTGTGGTCCTTCAAATCAACCTGCTGCCTGGCCTGCCATGTGTGAGAGTACTCATGCCACCCATCCTGCCCCCTCTTTTGCTGTTAAACATTTGACTGTTCTGATATATTTTGCAGAAGATGATGATGCCAACCCTGAAGATCTTGAAAATCCAGAACAAGAACCAGTAGAACCAGATGCGGGCGATCCAGGCTGGATGCTGGCGGCGATGACTGAAATGTCTACAGGGGAGACCTTCCCTTCCAAATTAATGTTTATGAGCCCACATTAAGGGGTATCAGAGTTTCAACCCCTTGCATAGGTTCTGGTTCCACCTTCCATGGTTTTGATTCTGACGTTGCAGGTCCCAGTGGTGCTGCTGATATAATGGAGCAGTTTACACCCACTGACCCACTATCCCAGCCCACGGCTTGCACTGTAGTGCTGCCGTCTGGAACACCGTGCGTCCCAGCCTCCCAGTGTAGTGGTGCCATTTGGAACACCGAGCATCCCACCGTCCCAGCCCGCGGCTCCCAGTGTAGTGGTGCCACGAGGCAGACCCAAGCAGAGGAGAAGGAGATTGGAGACATGCTCTAATGAGATGTAGCATGCAACAGATGCGGCTCAGGTTGTGGCATTGGGTATGGAGACCAATGAGCTTACCCGATCACTCATTGGTAGTGTCAGTGCAGTGGGTGAAGAGGTGACGGTACTGATGGGAGAAATAGCAGTAACGGGAAATTAGGGAGGGAATGTCCGAGGGAGTGCAAGTGACGGCACAGGCCCTCAGGGAGATAGCTGCTGCAATAAGGGCACACAGCCCGGCCAATCAAATGACACCCTCATGAAGAAGTGAACATTCACAGAGATGTGGATGAGAGATGGTTGCAGCCTTTCTTTGCTGCTCTTGTTCTTGATGTAGCTGTAGTAGCGTTTTTCAAATTGAAATTGTTTTGTAACTTTTCAACTTAAGTGATCTTGAAGTTTTTGAAGTGATCTTCAAGAGTCATATTAAAAAGTAAAGTTTGATACAAATATTATTTTACAGTGACAGTAACTTTTCCATAAAATATTTTTTCATTAAAACTGAATCATGTTCCATTAACACAACACAACATAGGAACAACAGGAACAACTCCAAAAAATAAACATGTCCATGCTCAACAGTTGTCAGAGCCCTCAGGCATCAGTAATTGAAACGTTCACGGATGAGCTGCTGGCACAGGGCTCGAGCAATCGTTAAAGGAGCACGATGGACCGCCCTCCTCCGACCTCATGCTCCGGCATCAGGCACTTACATGCTTTCCTGATTGTCGTCATCATCCTCATCCTGCTCTTCGAAATTACTATCAGAAACGCTGTTTCAAGATGCCAATGGTCCTCTCTATGATGCTACACGTCACAATGTGCGCCATGTTGTATTGATGGTCAGCTTCCATCCGTGTCATGCATAGGGGCATCATGAACCGGGTGGCCAGGCCCTTCTGGTTGCTGCTCAAACATGTCAGATACACGCTGTCGCGTAGGATGAACGCATCATGGGTGCTGCCAAGGTATCCCGCATCGACTGACATGATGCGCTGCTTGTCGTCACACACGAGCTGCACATTAATGAAGTGGAAACCTTTTCTATTCCTGTACTGCTCGGAATCCTCCACAGGTGCTCGCAAGGCGATGTGGGTACAATCAATGTAGCCCTGTACCTTTGGGAAGTCAGCAATCCTGGAGAAGCCCACACCCCTATCACGCATTGCTTGTGCGGTCATTGGGAACTTGATGAAGTCATTCCTCCGCGCATACAGTGCAGCCGTGACCTGGTAAACGTTGACAGATGGCGCACACATCTCCAGTTGTAGCTTGAAATGATCCTGAGGCATAGAAGGCAAGTGCAGCTGTTACCTTCACTTCAACAGACAAGGCAGTCGACGTTCTGCTTCTGGGCTGCAAATCTGCTCTCAGCATATCACAGATCTGAACGACAACTTCTCTGCGGAAACGCAGACTTTTGACACAATCAGCCTCGCTCATGTCCAGGTACGAGCGCCTGCATCGATACTGCCGACGTGGGTAAGGTCTCCTGCCCATCAGCCTACGGGCTATGACGTTCCTGGTGCGGTGAGCTCTAATCAATTCTCTCCTATGCAGTGAATTGATGGCGAACCATTGCATAATCTGTGGTGTTGATAATGCAGTACCCATACTTGAATTACAAATTTAACTTTTAAACTGGCTGGTTGTCTGGTTGGCTGGCTCTCCTTCCCGGTGCTTTGTACGCCTCCCCTGTCGCCTGGCCGAACGGCCTGCAGCCTATAAAAATAAATTCACTGCTGTGGAGGCTGCTGCGTTGCCTGTTGTGTGGCCCCAACCGTATCCCTCCCCTTTCTCCTGGCCGAATGGCCTCAAGCTCCTCCACAGCTCGAAGGCTGCTTGCTACCTCTTTGCCTGCCGTCGAGCCACTGACGCCGCCCCGTCTCCTGGCCGAATGGCCTCAGCCTGCTCCGCAGCGCGAAGGCTGCTTGCTGCCTCTTCGCCTGCTGTCGAGCTACTGACACCGCCCCCCATCTCCTACATGAAAGGCCTGCTTGAAGCACTGCAGCTCGAAGGCTGCTGCTGCTTCACACAGGTAGGAATATTCAATATTTTATTTGCTTTATATATAATTTTTTATTCAGGATGGCTCTTTTTGTGCAAGTAAGACTGTTGAATGCTTGTAAAATGTAATTACTTCCCTGCCCAACCCCCTCCTCGTTCCCTACACCTGATTTGTAAGTGTAGGCAAGGTTTTTCTGAGCGTACAAAAATCTACACTTACTCCATTCTAAGTTAGTTTGGAGTAAGTTTTTCACTGCCTAAACTTGCAAAACAGGCGTAAGTGGCTGGACACGCCCCATTTTGAAAAAAATCTGTTCTAAAATGAAACTGTTCTAACTGACTAGAACTGGAGCAAACTAAATGCCGAGAATTGCAATTTCTAAGATACTCCATTCTAAATTAGTTGCTCCAAAAAAATAGGAGCAACTCAGGCCAAAACTTGACCCCATGGTCACTAGCACCTAAATGCTCTCCCACTGATACCCCTTCCATCTGCCCAGCTTTATTCCCCAAAACTAAATCCAGAACCGCCCCGTCCCCTGTTGGGCTTGCTACATACTAGCTAAAATGGTTCTCGAAGAAATTTTTAGGAATTCTACATCCTCTATACCCTTCTCACTAATTTTGTCCCAATAAATATTAGGATAGTTGAAATCCCCTACTATTACTGCCCTATATTTTTTGCACTTCAGAAATTTGCCTACATATTTGCTCTTCTATCTCCCCCTCATTGTTTGGCGGTCTATAGTACACTCCCAGCAGTGTGATCGCTCCTTTTGTGTGTTCAGGTTTGCCCCATATGGTTTAGTTCGATAATCCCTCGAACATATCATCCCACCTGACAGTTGTAATAGTTTCTTTAATCAATACCGCAACACCACCCTCCCTTTTTAGCCCCTGCTCTATTGCGTCTGAAGATCCTGTAACCAAGAACGTTGAGCTGCCATACCTGTCCCTCTTTTAGCCATGTCTCCAATAGCTATAATATCATACTCTCAAGTATCTAACTGTGCTGTCAGCTCATCTCCCTCATTCGTTATACTCCTTGCATTTAAGTATATACCATTTAGTAGAGTCATACCGCCTTGCTGACTACTTTGTAGCCCTTGTTTCCTCTGTCCTTCAAATTCACTTTCTACGTTTTTGATTTCCAATTCCAGCTTTACTCCCCGCCCTACTGAACCTATTCACAGATTCCTATCCCCTGCCAAGCTAGATTAAACCCTCCCCGACAGCAATAACAGCGGGAGTCTGGGGAGGCGTCGGAGAGGCCTATAAAAGGCCCAACAGTCGGCGGAGGCAAGAGTTCGAGCAGCGGGAGTCCGGGGAGGCATCGGACATGCTCGCTGGTGCAGGGGCAGAAGTAGAAAGAAATCGAAAGGTGATGTCACAGCCAAGGTTGTAAGTGATTGGGGAGTAGTTTTTCTTTTTCTTTTTCTTTATCAGTAAGTAACCTTTATCATTGTTGTTGCCAAATTAAGTTAATCTAGGGGTTAAGTCATGGCAGGAGAGCTCGGACACCTGTCATGCTCCTCCTGTGCTATGTGGGAACTCAGGGACGCTTCCAGTGTCCCTGACGACTACATGTGCGGGAATTGTGTCCTGTTGCAGCTCCCGACAGGCCACATTGCACCAATGGAGCTGCGGGTGGATTCACTCTGAAGCATCCGCGATGCTGAGGATGCTGTGAATAGCATGTTTAGTGAGTTGGTCTTACCACAGGTAAAGGTTACACAGACAGATAGGGAATGGGACACCAACAGGAAGAGCAGTGGAAGGAAGGTAGTGCAGGGGTCCCCTGCAGTCATCCCCCTCCAAAACAGATACACCGTTAAGGGTACTGCTGGGAGGGATGACTCATCAGGGGAGGGCAACAGCAGCCAAGTCCATGGCACCGTGGGTGGCTCTGCTGCACAGGAGGGCAGAAAAAAAAGTAGGAGAGCTATAGTGGTAGGGGAATCTATTGTAAGGGAAATAGACAGACGTTTCTGCAGCTGCAATCGAGACTCCAGGATGGTATGTTGCCTCCCTGGTGCAAGGGTCAAGGATGTATCGGAGTGGTTGCAGGACATTTTGGAGGGGGAGGGTGAACAGCCAATTGTCGTGGTGCATATAGGTAAAAAACAGGATGAGGTCCGACAAGCTGAATTTAGGGAGCTAGGAGGTAAATTAAAAAGTAGGACCTCAAAAGGTAGTAATCTCAGGATTGCTACCAGTGCCATGTGCTAGTCAGAGTAGTAATCGCAGGATGGCTCAGATGGATACGTGGCTTGAGTGGTGGTGGAAAAAGGGAGGGATTCAAATTCCTGGGACATTGGAACCGGTTCTGGGGGAGGTGGGACCGGTACAAACCGGATGGTCTGCACCTGGGCAGGACCGGAACCAATGCTCTTGGGGGAGTGTTTGCTAGTGCTGTTGGGGAGGGGATAAACTAATATGGCAGGGGGATGGGAACCTATGCAAGGAGACAGAGGGAAGTAGAATGGGGCAGAAGCAAAAGACAAAGAAGAAAAGTAAAAGTGGAGGGCAGAGAAACCCAAGGCAAAAATCAAAAAAGGGCCACATTATAGCAAAAATCTAAAAGGGCAAAGTGTGTTAAAAAGACAAGCCTGAAGGCTCTGTGTCTCAATGCGAGGAGCATTCGTAATAAGGTGGACGAATTAACTGCACAGGCAGCAATTAATCAACATAATATAATTGGCATCACGGAGACATGGCTCCAGGGTGACCAAGGCTGGGAACTCAACATCCAGGGGTATTCAACATTCAGGAAGGATAGACAGGAAGGAAAAGGAGGTGGGGTAGCATTGTTGGTTAAAGAGGAAATTAACGCAATAGTAAGGAAGGACATTAGCTTGGATGATGTGCAATCTGTATGGGTGGAGCTGCTGAATACCAAAGAGCAGAAAACGCTAGTGGGAGTTGTGTACAGACCATCAAACATTGGTAGTGAGGTTGGGGACAGCATCAAAGAAGAAATTAGAGGTGCGTGCAATAAAGGTACAGCAGTTATCATGGACAACTTTAATCTACATATAGATTGGGCTAACCAAACTGGTAGCAATACGGTGGAGGAGGATTTCCTGGAGTGTATTAGGGATAGTTTTCTAGACCAATATGTCGAGGAACCAACTAGAGGGCTGGCCATCCTAAACTGGGTGATGTGTAATGAGAAAGGACTAATTAGCGATCTTGTTGTGCGAGGCCCCTTGGGGAAGAGTGACCATAATATGGTAGAATTCTTTATTAAGATGGAGAGTGACACAGTTAATTCACAGAGTAGGGTCCTGAACTTAAGGAAAGGTAACTTTGAAGGTATGAGACGTGAATTGGCCAGAATAGACTGCAAATGATATTTAAAGGGTTGACAGTGGATAGGCAATGGCAGACATTTAATGATCACATGGATGAACGTCAACAATTGCACATTCCTGTCTGGAGTAAAATTAAAACGGGGAAGGTGGCTCAACCGTGGTTAACAAGGGAAATTAAGGATAGTGTTAAATCCAAGGAAGAGGTATATAAATTGGCTAGAAAAAGCAGCAAACCTGAGGACTGGGAGAAATTTAGAATTCAGCAGAGGAGGGCAAAGGGTTTAATTAGGAGCGGGAAAATAAGAGTATGAGAGGAAGCTTGCAGGGAACATAAAAACTGACTGCAAAAGCTTGTATAGATATGTGAAGAGAAAAAGATTACTGAAGACAAATGTAGGTCCCTTGCAGTCAGAATCAGGTGAATTTATAATGGGGAACAAAGAAATGGCAGACCAGTTGAACAAATACTTTGGTTCTGTCTTCATGAAGGAAGACACAAATAATCTTCCGGAAATACTAGGGGGCCGAGGGTCTAGTGAGAAGGAGGAACGCAAGAACATAACAGAACATAAGAATTAGGAACAGGAGTAGGCCATCTAGCCCCGCGAGCCTGCTCCGCCATTCAACAAGATCATGGCTGATCTGGTCGTGGACTCAGCTTCACTTACCCGCCTGCTCCCCATAACCCTTAATTCCCTTATTGGTTAAAAATCTATCTATCTGTGATTTGAATACATTCAATGAGCTAGCCTCAACTGCTTCCTTGGGCAGAGAATTCCACAGATTCACAACCCTCTGGGAGAAGAAATTCCTTCTCAACTCGGTTTTAAATTGGCTCCCCCATATTTTGAGGCTGTGCCCCCGAGTTCTAGTCTCCCCGACCAGTGGAAACAACCTCTCTGCCTCTATCTTGTCTATCCCTTTCATGATTTTAAATGTTTCTATAAGATCACCCCTCATCCTTCTGAACTCCCAACGAGTAAAGACCTAGTCTACTCAATCTATCATTATAAGGTAACCCCCTCATCTCCGGAATCAGCCCAGTGAATCGTCTCTCTACCCCCTCCAAAGCTAGTATATCCTTCCTTAAGTAAGGTGAACAAAACTGCACGCAGTACTCCAGGTGCGGCCTCACCAATACCCTAACCATTTGCAGCAGGACCTCCCTGCTTTTGTACTCCATCCCTCTCGCAATGAAGGCCAACATTCCATTCGCCTTCCTGATTACCTGCTGCACCTGCAAACTAACTTTTTGGGTTTCATGCACAAGGAGCCCCAGGTCCTTCTGCACCGCAGCATGTTGTAATTTCTCCCCATTCAAATAATATTCCCTTTTACTGTTTTTTTTTCTGACTGGAGAAGCTGGGTTTGTTCCCCTTCGAGCAGAGAAGGTCGAGAGGAGATTTGATGGGGGTGTTCAAAATCATGGGGGATCTAGACAGAGTAGATAGAAACTGTTCCCATTGGCAGAAGTGTAGAGAACCAGAGGACACAGATTTAAGCTGATTGGCAGAAGAACCAAAGGTGACATGAGGAAAAACCTTTTTACGCAGTGAGTGGTTAGGATGTGCAACGCACTGCCTGAAGGGGTGGTGGAGGCAGATTCCATTGTGGCTTTCAAAAGGGAGCTTGATAAGTACCTGAAGGAAAAAAAATTGCAGGGCTACAGAGGGAATGGGACTAGCTGAAGTGCTCTTGCAGAGAGCCGGCACAGGCTCAACTGATCGAATAGCTTCCTTATGTGCTGTAACCATTCTATGATTCTATGAAGTCCTTCATTGGCTGTGAAGTGCTTTAGGAAGTCCTAAGGTTGTGAAAGGTGCTACATAAATGCAAGTTCTTTTTCACTCATCCTATAAATCCTGACATCTGCTGCTTTTTCATGGTTTAAGAATTAAAACTTGTAATGCTTATTCTCTGAAACCTTTGTATTGTACCTATATTATGAATATGAAGTTGGCTGTATTAGTACTGTGTGGCCTCAAAAATTCTTTTAGAAATCATATCTTTGGATTTTGCTACTGTCATATAATGTGATGACACTTTTGTAGTGCAAAAAGTGACTGGTGCAGGGAAGAAATAGTCTTCACCTTGGGCTTTAATTTAAGCATCAGCCCAGACTAATGGGATACAAGTTTCCTATTTCTCGAAGTTTGTGCAAAATAATTTAGATTGGTTTCAATTCAGTTCATTTCATAGTAAGTTTTTGCAGTTTTCAGAGAACCCACAAAGATGACTGGTATGCAAACTGTTGTACTATTGTAGTAAAGGATTTTCTTCTGTGTTTGGGGCAGCGGCATGTCATTTGGGTTATGTAGAGGGAGCTTTACACTGTATCAAAACCATACTTTTTTTTGCTGACTTTTGAGCATGAAATGGAAAAGCAGGTACTTAATTTCAGCTGTCATTGACAACTCTATTTTTGAGTGGAAAAAAAATCATCCAAAGTAATGAATAAAATAAGCCCATGAGAGCAGAGAGAGGAACCCATACGAGAAGCCGTGATAAAAGCAGGAGAACCGGTGGCAGAGAGAGACAGTGAGAGTGCTAAGTCGGAGTCAGAGCATAAGCAGAACTGGGAAATCTGAGGAAGAAAGTCAAAAGTGACCTCATTGGCGCTGAGCAAGCGGATTGGCGGTTAATAGGCAAGTGTTGATTTTTTTTTTTCCTTTTTAAATAAATCTGTTTGTTTTTCACTGAAATTCTCTTGATTGTAGTTTCCTTTGGGCTAGAATTTCCTAACAACTCGCCAGCGCCCAATAGACCACTTAGCGATTCCCAAGAATATCGCCGGTGAAACCACCCCCCCCCCACCCCCCACCAATAAAAAAAATCCGCCCAGCGAAAAAAAACAGGCGTTGCACCCCGATTCTCAGCAAAAAAGTGGAATTTAGAGGTCGATTGGGCGGCTCCTAAAGAAATTGGGCGATTAAATTTTTCAAAATCACTAAAAATGTACCCCGAGGCTGCGAGTTGGGCAGAGGAGCATAAAAACACTCAAAATACTTTTTCAAAAACCAGAACATAAAAAATCATTAAAACATTCTCCAAACCCTTTTTAACCTAAATCACCACAACAGAATTTTAAAATAATAAGAAACCAATTACTAACATAACATAAGAACATAAGAATTAGGAACAGGAGTAGGCCATCTACTCCCTCGAGCCTGCTCCGCCATTCAACAAGATCATGGCTGATCTGGCCGTGGACGCAGCTCCACTTACCCGCCCGCTCCCCATAACCCTTAATTCCCTTATTGGTTAAAAATCTATCTATCTGTGATTTGAATACATTCAATGAGCTAGCCTCAACTGCTTCCTTGGGCAGAGAATTCCACAGATTCACAACCCTCTGGGAGAAGAAATTCCTTCTCAACTCGATTTTAAATTGGCTCCTCCGTATTTTGAGGCTGTGCCCCCTAGTTCTAGTCTCCCCGACCATTGGAAACAACCTCTCTGCCTCTATCTTGTCTATCCCTTTCATGATTTTAAATGTTTCTATAAGATCACCCCTCATCCTTCTGAACTCCAACGAGTAAAGACCCAGTCTACTCAATCTATCATCATAAGGTAACCATCTCCGGAATCAGCCTAGTGAATCGTCTCTCTACCCCCTCCGAGGCTAGTATATCCTTCCTTAAGTAAGGTGACCAAAACTGCACGCAGTACTCCAGGTGCGGCCTCACCAATACCCTGTACAGTTGCAGCAGGACCTCCCTGCTTTTGTATTCCATCCCTCTCGCAATGAAGGCCAACATTCCATTCGCCTGCTGCACCTGCAAACTAACTTTTTGGGATTCATGCACAAGGACCCCCAGGTCCCTCTGCACTGCAGCATGTTGTAATTTCTCCCCATTCAAATAATATTCCCTTTTACTGTTTCCCCCCCCCCCCCCCCCCCCCCCCCCAAGGTGGATGACCTCACATTTTCCGACATTGGGCTAAGGTTTGGCAGATGGAATACATTCGCTTAACCTATCTAAATCTCTTTGCAGTCTCTGTGTCCTCTACACAACCCGCTTTCCCACTAATCTTTGTGTCATCTGCAAATTTTGTTACACTACACTCTGTCCCCTCTTCCAGGTCATCTATGTATATTGTAAACAGTTGTGGTCCCAGCACCGATCCCTGTGGCACACCACTAACCACTAATTTCCAACCAGAAAAGGACCCATTTATCCCGGCTCTCTGCTTTCTGTTTCCAGCCAATTCTCGATCCATGCTAATACATTTCCTCTGACTCCGTGTACCTTTATCTTCTGCAGCAACCTTTTGTGTGGCATCTTATCGAATGCCTTTTGGAAATCTAAATACACCACATCCATCGGTACACCTCTATCCACCATGCTCGTTATATCCTCAAAGAATTCCAGTAAATTAGTTAAACATGATTTCCATTTCATGAATCCATGCTGCGTCTGCTTGATTGTACTATTTCTATCTAGATGTCCCGCTATTTCTTCCTTAATGATAGCTTCAAGCATTTTCCCCACTACAGATGTTAAACTAACCGGCCTATAGTTACCTGCCTTTTGTCTGCCCCCTTCTTTTAAACAGAGGCGTCACATTAGCTGCTTTCCAATCCGATGGTACCTCCCCAGAGTCCACAGAATTTTGGTAGATTATAACGAATGCATCTGCTATAACTTCCGCCATCTCTTAATGCCCTGGGATGCATTTCATCAGGACCAGGGGACTTGTCTATCTTGCGATCCATTAGCCTCTCTGAAGGAATTCCTTATTAAATTGGGAAATTGCGTTAGGGAAATTGATGGGATTGAAGGCCTGATAATATGCATCCCAGAGTACTTAAGGAAGTGGCCCTAGAAATAGTGGATGCATTGGTGATCATTTCCCAACAGTCTATCAACTCGATCAGTTCCTATGGACTGGATGGTAGCTAATGTAACACCTCTTTTTAAAAAGGGAGGGAGAGAGAAAGCGGGTAATTAGCCTGACATCAGTAGTGGGGAAAATGTTGGAATCAATTATTAAGGATGAAATAGCAGCGCATTTGGAAAGCAGTGACAGGATCGGTCCAAGTCAGCATGGATTTATGAAAGAGAAATCATGCTTGACAAATCTGAAATTTTTTTGTGGATGTAATTAGTAGAGTGGACAAGGGAGAATCAGTGGATGTGGTGTATTTGGACTTTCAAAAGGCTTTTGACAAGGTCCCACACAAGAGAGTGGTGTGCAAAATTATTGCACGGTATTGGGGTAATGTACTGACGTGGATACAGAACTAGTTGGCAGAGAGGAAGCAGAAAGTCGGGATAAACGGGTCCTTTTCAGATTGGCAGGCAGTGACTAGTGGGGTGCCGCAGGGCTCAGTGCTGGGACCCCAGCTACTTACAATATACATTAATGATTTAGATGAAGGAATTGAGTGTAATATCTCCAAGTTTGCAGATGACACTAAGCTGGGTGGCGGTGAGCTGTGAGGAGGATGCCAAGAGGCTGCAGGATGATTTGGACAGGTTAGGTGAGTCGGCAAATGCATGGCAGATGCAGTATAATGTGGATAAATGTGAGGTTATCCACTTTGGGGGCAAAAACACAAAGACAGATTATCTGAATGATGACAGATTAGGAAAAGGGGAGGTGCAACGAGACCTGGGTGTCATGGCTCATCAGTCATTGAAAGTTGGCATGCAGGTACAGCAGGCGGTGAAGGCGGCAAATGGTATGCTGGCCTTCATAGCTAGGGGATTTGAGTATAGGAGCAGGGAGGTCTAACTGCAGTTGTACAGGGCCTTGCTGAGACTTCACCTGGAATATTGTGTTCAGTTTTGGTCTCCTAATTGGAGGAAGGACGTTCTTGCTATTGAGGGAGTGCAGCGAAAGTTCACCAGACTGATTCCTGGGATGGCTGGACTGACACATGAGGAAAGACTGGATCGACTGGGCCTTTATACATTGGAGTTTAGAAAGATGAGAGGGGATCTCATAGAAACATATAAGATTCTGACGGGACGGGATGGGTTAGATGCGGGTAGAATGTTCCTGATGTTGGGGGAAGTCCAGAACCAGGGGACAGTCTTAGGATAAGGGGTTGGCCATTTAGGACTGAGATGAGGAGAAACTTCTTCACTCAGAGAGTTGTTAACCTGTGGAATTCCCTGCAGCAGAGGGAGTTAGATATGGCCCTTACGGCTAAGGGGATCAAGGGGTATGGAGAGAAAGCAGGAAAGGGGTACTGATGGAATGATCAGCCATGATTTTATTGAATGGTGGTGCAGGCTCGAAGGGCCGAATGGCCTACTCCTGCACCTATTTTCTGTGTTTTGAGGTCCTGCTTTTGAGTCCCTCTCCGAGCTCTCTAAACTCTGCCTGCAGGACCTCGTCCCTCTTTCTACATATGTCATTGGTCCGATATGGACCAGGACATCTGTCTGCTCACCCTCTCCGCCCAGAATGCCCTGCAGCGGCTCGGTGACATTCTTGACCCTGGCACCAGTGAGTCAACATACCATCCTGGAGTCACGTCTCAGATCACAGAAATGCCTGTATGTTTGCTCCCCCCCCACCACAAACACCGTGCTGAGCCACCCGTCGTGCTGTGGACATGGCTCTGGCTGCACTTCCCAGAGGTACCATCGCCCCCACTTGTACTCAGAAGAGAATACCGGTTGGAGAGCAAAATGGACTCAGGGGGCTCCTGCACTACCTGCCTAGTCCTCCTCCTCTGTCTGCTGGTCAGCCACTCTCTCTGTGCTGCACACCCTTAACCTGCGGGGTAACCACCTCTAGAAACGTGCTATCCACGTAGCTCTGAGTCTTGCGGATGCACCGCAGTGACTCCAGCCGCCGCTCCAGCTCCGAAACGTGGAGCGCGAGTTGGTGCAGCTGGAGACATCTCCTGCACACATTGTCGTCCAGGCTGCGCGAAGCGTCCAGGACTTCCCACATGCCACAGGATGCGCAATCCACAGGAATGAGCTGCCCTGCCATTTCTAGTTAGACTTGGAATTATCAAGCAAAAATAAACTCTAAACCTTAGCAAAACATACCCAGCAGCTGCTCAGCAATCAGCCGATTTAATTAATTAAGTTTTTTAAATTAGAAATATCACATCAATTTAATTGCAGTTACTTTATTTAAAGGACTAAGAACTAACCTTCATTTAACATAACTCCAACTCACTCCTTGCCAGCCTTCCACATTCCATACTACGTAAACTTGAAGTTATCCAAAACTCAGCAGCCCGTGTACTAACCCACACCAAGTCAAGATCACCCATCACCCCCGTACTTTCTGATCTCCATTGGCTCCCAGTTAAACAACGCCTCGATTTCAAAATTCTCATCCTAGTTTACAAATCACTCCATGGACGTGCCCCTCCCTATCTCTAATCTTTTTCAGCCTCACAATCCCACAAGATGTCTGCGCTGATCAAATTCTGGCCTCTTGAACATCCCTCATTATAACTGCTCAACCATCAGTGAATGAGCCTTCAGCTGCCTGGGCCCCAAGCTCTGGAACTCCCTCCCTAAACCTCCACACCTCTCTTTCCTCCTTTAAGACGTTCGTTAAAACCTACCTATAAACAAGCTTTTGATCATCCGCCTTAATTTCTTCTGTGGCTCAATGTCAAATTTATCTGTTTGTCTGTAACACTGTTGTGAAGCGCCTTGGGACGTTTTACTATGTTAAAGGCACTATATAAATAAAAGTTATTTAAAAGATTAAGAATTAACCTTTATTTAAAGACTAAGTACTAAACAGAAAAAAAAACTCACCCACTACTCACCAATCAGCTACTTCCCTTGTGCCGACATCATTTTTAATCTCTGATGTCCCTTTCGAATGTTGCCTGTTGAGCCTTGCTTTTAAGCGCTCCACCTTGCCTCAGCTCCTGCTGCTGCTCGCACGCAGGTCCGCTGCCTCTGAAATTCTCTCCCTAAACTGCTCCAATTCTCTCTCCTCATTTAAAGCTCTCCTTAAGGAATTTGCCTTTGCTCAGTGGTAACACCCTCACCTCCGACTTAGAAGGTTGTAAGTTAAATTACTAGGGCTGTAGAGAGGGCTTTAAACTAATTAGTGGGGTGATTCAGCTATGCGAAAATTTTAAAAGTCAAATAACAAGAATAGATCAGGGTAGCAGAGCGTGCCAGGAAGGGACAAAGTGTATAAACATAAAGGTGAATCAGAAAGTGGGGTCAAAGCAGGAAAAAAATTGTAAAAAAAACAAATTTTAAAGTTCTTTATTTGAATGCACGTAGCATTCATAACAAAATAGATGAATTGACGGCACAAATAGATACAAATGGGTATGATCTGATAGCCATTACAGAGACGTGGTTACAAGGCAACCAGGGCTGGGAATTAAATATTCAGGGATATTTGACATTCGGAAGGACAAACAGAAAGGAAAAGGTAGCATTGTTAATAAAGGATGGGATCAGTGAGTTAGTGAGAAACGATATTGGTTCAGAGGATCAAGATGTTGAATCAGTTTGGGTGGAGATAAGGAATAATGGGCCCAAGTTTCGAACGGCGCAATCCCGACCTGGACACCCGTTTTTCACGCCACAAAGTGTGCCTAAAAAAAACTTCCAGATTCTCCAGCTCCCTGCAGGTCGTTTGCAGCTCAGCGCGGCGCAGCACAAGCTGTAGGGGGTGGAGCCAGGTCCCTGCACTGAAAACAGTGCCGGGAACTCTGCACATGCACGCTACAGTGTGTGGGAGGGGCCGAAGCTGTGTGCCCAAAACTGTGTGGGAGGGGCCGAAGCACGCAGCCCCTAGCCCTGGCCGAATAGCCTCACTGGGGCTGCGTGAATAAGGTTCCTCCCACGGCCAGCTCCTGCTCCCTCCCCCCGCCCTTGGACCAGACCAGACCCCGACCCGACTCCCGCTTCCCCCCCCCCCCACCCCCGGACCGGACCCGACTCCCGCTTCCCCCTTCTCCTCCCCCCTCCTCCTCCCCTCGCTGTCAGAATCACAGACACTGACAGACAGAGAATGAGAGACACACACAGACAGACAGAGAGATAGAGACACTGACAGAGACACACTGGGGGGGGGGCATCCCAGCACGCTGTTGGAGGACTCCCGGTGCTGCAGTCGGTAAGTAGAAAATGTTTTATTTATTGATTTAAAAAAAAAAATTCTTAATTTTTTTTGATTGATTTATTGGTTGATTTATTGATGTTTTTATCATTTATTATTGATGATGGCGCTTTATTTGTAAAACTGAAGTGTTTAATGTTTGTAAGCTTCCCTTTAAACACCACCCCCCCCCCCCCCCATTCCCTATGCCTGATTTGTAACCTACGCCTGATTTTCGAAAGTATAGACAAGGTTTTTTCGAGCGTACAAAAATCTTCACTTACTCCATTCTAAGTTAGTTTGGAGTAAGTTTTCACTGACGAAACTTTGAAAACAGGCGTAAGTGGCCGGACACGCCCCCTTTTGAAAAAAAAAATTCTGTTCCAAAGTGAAACTGTTCTAACTGACTAGAACTGGAGCAAACTAAATGGCGAGAATTCCGATTTCTAAGATACTCCGTTCTACACCAGTTGCTCCTAAAAATCAGGAGCAAATCATGGCGAAACTTGGGGCCAATAAGTGGAAAAAGTCGCTGGTGGGCGTAGTCTGTAAGCCCCCTAACAGTAGCTAGACTGTTGGACGGAATATAAATCAAGAAATAATGGAGGCTTGTAATAAAGGAACGGCAATAATCATGGGTGATTTTAACCTTGGCAATATTGATTGGACAAAGCAAATTGGCCAGGGCAGCCTTGAGGAAGAGTTCATAGAGTGTATGCGGGATAGTTTCCTTGAACAGTACTTTGCAGAACCAACCTGGGAGCAGGCGATCTTAAATCTGGTACTGTGCAATGAAACAGGATTAATAAATGATCTCGTAGTAAAGGATCCTCTAGGAATGAGTGACCATAACATGGTTGAATTTCAAATTCAGTTGGAGGGTGAGAAAGCTGGTCTCAAACCAGGGTTCTAAGCTTAAATAAAGGAAACTACAAAGGTATGAGGGCAGAGTTGGTTAAAGTGGATTGGGAAAATAGATTAAAGTATGGGACGGTTGATGAGCAATGGCAGACATTTAAGGAGATAGTCCATAACTCGCAACATAAATATATCCCAATGAGAAGGAAAGACTAAGAGAAAGGACAACCATCCGTGGCTAAGGAAATAAGGGAGGGTATCAAATTAAAAACAAGGGCATACAATGTGGCCAAGACTAGTGGGAGGCCAGAAGAAGATTGGGAAACTCTTAAAAGCCAGCAATGATAGAGGGGGAAGATCGATTAGGAGAGTAAACTAGCACAAAATATAAAAACGGATAATAAGAGTTTCTACAGGTACATAGAAGGAAGAGAGTGCTAAAATTAAATGTTGGTCCCCTCGAGGATGAGACTGGGGAATTAATAATGGAGAACAGAGACGTTGAACAAATATTTTGCATCAGTCTTCACAGTAGAAGACACTAAAAACATCCCAATAGTGGATAATCAAGGGGCTATAGGGAGGGAAGAATTTAATACAATCACTATCACTAATGAAGTAGTATTTGGTAAAATAATGGGACTAAAGGTAGACAAGTCCACTGGACCTGATGGCTTACATCCGAGGGTCTTAAAAGAAGTGGCGACAGGGATTTGGTTGTAATTTACCTAAATTCCCTGGATTCTGGGGAGGTCCCAGCAGATTGGGAAACTGCAAATGTAACGCCCCCATTTAAAAAAGGGAGACAAAAAGCAGGAAATTAGACCAGTTAGCCTAACATCAGCGGTTGGGAAAATGTTGGAGTCCATTATTAAAGCAGTAGGACATTTGGAAAAGCATAATTCAATCAGGCAGAGTCAGCATGGATTTATGAAGGGGAAGTCATGTTTGACAAATTTGCTGGAATTCTTTGAGGATGTAACATAGAAACATAGAAAATAGGTGCAGGAGTAGGCTATTCGGCCCTTCGAGCCTGCACCACCATTCAATATGATAATGGCTGATCATGCACTTCAGTACCCCATTCCTGGTTTCTCTCCATATCTCTTGAGCCGTAAGGGCCACATCTAACTCACTTTTGAATATATCTAACGAACTGGCCTCAACAACTTTCTGTGGTAGAGAATTCCACATGCTCACAACTCAGTGAAGAAGTTTCTCCTCATCTTGGTCCTAAATGGCTTATCCCTTATCCATAGACTGTGACCCCTGGTTCTGGACTTCGCCAACATCGGGAACATTCTTCCTGCATCTAACTTTATTGCAAAGGGGATGGAGTATAAAAGCAGGGCAGTCTTGCTACAGTGAGGCCACACCTGGAATACTACATACAGTTTTGGTTTCCATATTTACGAAAGGATATACTTGCTTTGGCGGCAGTTCAGAGAAGGTTCACTAGGTTGATTCCAGAGATAAGGGGGTTGACTTAAGAGGAAAGGTCGAGTAGGTTGGGCCTCTACTCATTGGAATTCAGAAGAATGAGAGGTGATCCAATTGAAACGTATAAGATTATGAGGGGGCTTGACAAGGTGGATGGAGAGAGGATATTTCCACTCATGGGGGAAACTAGAACTACGGGGCATAATCTTAAAATAAGGGGCTACCCATTTAAAACTGAGAGGAGGAGAAATTTCTTCTGGGGGTTGCAAATCTGTGCAATTCGCTGCCTCAGCGAGCTGTGGAAGCTGGGTCATTGAATAAATTTAAAACAGAGAGACAGTTTCTTAACCGATAAGAGAATAAGAGGTTATGGGGAAGTGGTTATGGAGAGCGGGCAGGGAAGTGGACCCGAGTCCATGATCGGATCAGCCATGATCGTATTAAATGACGGAGCAGGCTCGAGAGGCCGTATGGCAGACTCCTGCTCCTATTTCTTATGTTCTTTGCTGGCTTTTAAAAGACTCCCAATCTTCTGTCCTCGCACTAATTTTGGCCACTTTGTTTTTAAATTGGATACCATCCTTTATTTCCTTAGTTACACCCTTTCCTCCTTACTGGAATATATTTTTCTTGAGTTGTGAAATATCTCCTTAAATGTATGCCACTGTTCATCAACCGTCCTACACTTTAATCTATTTTCCCAGTCCACGTTAGCCAACTCTGCCCTCATACCTTTGTAGTCTCCTTTATTTAAGCTTAGTACGCTGGTTTGAGATCCAACTTTCTTGCCCTCCATCTGAATTTGAAATTCAACCATGCTATGATCACTCATTCCAAGGGGATTCTTTATTAGGAGATTGCTTTTTAATCCCATCTCATTACACAGGACCAGATCTAAGGTAGCCTGCCCCCTGGTTGGTTCTGTTACATACTGCAGGAGTGGGGGGATCGAGAGGCCCATAAAAGCAGCCCGAGAGTTGGAGGAGCCGCAGGGGCAGGAGCGGGAGGATCGAGGGGCCCATAAAAAGGGGACCAAGAGTTGGAGGAGCCACAGGAGCAGGAGAAGGAAGATCAAGAGACCCATAAAAGGGGCCTGAGAGTCAGAGGAGCCAGCTGGTGCAGGGACAAAAAGTTTTTTTTAAATCAAAATCGAAGTGTAACATCTCAGCCAAGCAGGTAAGTGATTGGCTGGTGGATTAGTGAGTATTTTTCTTTTTCCTTTCGTTAGGAAACCTTGAGCATTGTTGCCAAATTAAGTTAATTTAACGGTTAAGTCATGGCAGGAGAGCCCAGAACCATGTCATGCTCCTCCTGGGCTAAGTGGAAATCAGAGTCACTGGAAGTGTCCCTGACTACTATGTGTGCGGGATGTGTATCCAGCTGCAGCTCCTATCAGACCGCATTGCGGCACTGGAGCTGTGCATGGATTCACTCTGGAGCATCCGTGATGCTGAGGATGTCGTGAATAGCACGTTTAGTGAGTTGGTCACACTGCAGGTTACAAAGCCAGATAGGGAATGGGTGATCATCAGGCAGAGCAGGAGTAGGAAGGTAGTGCAAGGGTACCCTGTGGTCATCTCCCTCCAAAACAGATATACCACTTTGGATAATGTTGGGTGAGATGGCTCATCAGGGGAAGGCAGCAGCAGCCAAGTTCATGGCACCATGGGTGGCTCTGTTGCACAGGAGGGCAGGAAAAAGAGTGGGAGAGCTATAGTGGTAGGGGATTCTATTGTAAGGGGAATAGATGGGCAATTCTGCAGCCGCAATCGAGACTCCAGGATGGTATGTTGCCTCCCTGGTGCAAGGGTCAAGGATGTCTCGGAGCGGCTGCAGGGCGAGGGTGAACACCCAGTTGTCGTGGTGCAAACGGGGTGAGGTCCTACAAGCTAAATTTAGGGAGCTAGGAGTTAAATTAAAAAGTAGGACTTCAAAAAGGTAGTAATCTCAGGATTGCTACCAGTGCTAGTCAGAGTAGAATTAGCAGGATAGTTCAGATGAATACGTGGTTTGAGGAATGGTGCAAGAGGGAGGGATTCAAATTCCTGGGACATTGGAACCGGTTCTGGGGCAGGTAGGACCAGTACAAACCGGACAGTCTGCACCTGGGCAGGACCGGAACCGGTGTCCTGGGGGGGGGGGGGGGGGGGGGGGGGAGTGTTTGCTAGTGCTGTTGGGGAGGGTTTAAACTAACATGGCAGGGGGATGGGAATCTATACAGGGAGACAGTGGGAAGTAAAATGGGGGCAGAAGCAAAAGGTAGACAGGAGATAAAGAATGGTGGAGGGCAGAGAAATCAAAGGCAAAAATCAAAAAGGGCCATATTACAACATAATTCTAAAAGGACAAAATGTTAAAAAACAAGCCTGAAGGCTCTGCGTCTCAATGCGAGGAGCATTCGTAATACAGTGGATGAATTAATTGCGCAGATAGCTGTTAACGGATATGATGTAATTGGGATTACGGAGACATGGCTCCAGGGTGACCAAGGTTGGGAACTCAACATCCAGGGGTATTCAATATCAGGAAGAATAGACAGAAAGGAAAAGGAGGTGGGGTAGCCTTCCTGGTTAACGAGGAGATTAACACAATAGTAAGGAAGGACATTAGCTTGGATGATGTGGAATCTGTATGGGTAGAGCTGCAGAACACCAAAGGGCAGAAAACGCTAGTGGGAGTTGTGTACAGACCACCAAACAGTAGTGGTGAGGTTGGGGATGGCAACAAACAGGAAATTAGGGATGCGTGTAATAAAAAGGTACAGTAGTTATCATGGGTGACTTTAGTCTACATATAGATTGGGCTAACCAAACTGGTAGCAAAACGGTGGAGGATGTATAAGCAATGGTTTTCTAGACCAGTATGTTGAGGAACCAACTAGAGAGAGCTGGCCATCCTAGACTGGGTGTTGTGTAATGAGGGGGGATTAATTAGCAATCTTGTTGTGCGAGGCCCCTTGGGGAAGAGTGACCATAATATGGTGGAATTCTTTATTAAGATGGAGTGTGACACACAGTTAATTCAGAGACTAGGGTCCTGAACTTAAAGAAAGGTAACTTCGATGGTATGAGATGTGAATTGGCCAGGATCGACTGGCGAATGATACTTAAAGGGCAGACGGTGGATAGGCAATGGCAGACATTTAAAGATCACATGGATGAACTTCAACAATTGCACATCCCTGTCTGGCGTAAAAACAAAAACGGGGAAGGTGGCTCAACCGTGGCTAACAAGGGAAGTTAGGGATAGTGTTAAATCCAAAGAAGAGGCATATAAATTGGCCAGAAAAAACAGCAAACCCGAGGACTGGGAGAAATTTAGAATTCAGCATAGGAGGACAAAGGATTTAATTAGATGGGGAGAAAATAGAGTATGTGAGGAAGCTTGCAGGAAACATAAAAATTGACTGCAAAAGTTTCTATAGATATGTGAAGAGAAAAAGATTAATGAAGACAAATGTAGGTCCCTTGCAGTCAGAATCAGGTGAATTTATAATGGGGAACAAAGAAATGGCAGACAAATTGAACAAATACACTAAGGAAGACACAAATAACCTCCCAGAAATACTTGGGGAGCAAGAGTCTAGCGAGAAGGAGGAACGGAAGGAAATCCTTATTAGTCAGGAAATTGTGTTAGGGAAATTGATGGGATTGAAGGCTGATAAATCCCCAGGGCTTGATAGCCTGCATCCCAGAGTACTTAAGGAAGTGGCCCTACAAATAGTGGATGCATTGGTGGTCAATTTCCAACATTCTACAGACTCTGGATCAGTTCCTATGGATTGGAGGGTAGCTAATGTAACCCCACTTTTTAAAAAAGGAAGAGAGAAAACAGAATTATAGACCAGTTAGCCGGACATCTGTATTGTGGAAAATGTTGGAATCAATTATTAAAGATGTAATAGCAGCACATTTGGAAAGCAGTGACAGGATCGGTCCAAGTCTGCATGGAATTTATGAAAGGGAAATCATAGAAACATAGAAAATAGGTGCAGGAGTAGGCCATTCAGCCCTTCGAGCCTGCACCGCCATTCAATGAGTTCATGGCTGAACATGCAACTTCAGTACCCCATTCCTGCTTTCTCACCATACCCCTTGATCCCCCTAGTAGTAAGGACTACATCTAACTCCTTTTTGAATATATGTAGTGAATTGGCCTCAACAGCTTTCTGTGGTAGAGAATTCCACAGGTTCACCACTCACTGGGTGAAGAAGTTTCTCCTCATCTCGATCTTAAATGGCTTGCCCCTTATCCTTAGACTGTGACCCCTGGTTCTGGACTTCCCCATGCTTGACAAATCTTCTAGAATTTTTTGAGGATGTAACTAGTAGAGTGGACAAGGGAGAATTAGTGCATGTGGTGTATTTGGACTTTCAAAAAGCTTTTGACAAGGTCCCACACAAGAGATCAGTGTGCAAGCACATGGTATTGGGGGTAATGTATTGACGTGGATAGAGAACTGGTTGGCAGACAGGAAGCAGAGTAGGAATAAATGGGTCCTTTTCAGAATTGGGTTCAGTGTTGGGACCCCAGCTATTTACAATATACATTAATGATTTAGACCAAGGAATTGAATGTCATATCTCCAAGTTTGCAGATGACACTAAGCTGGGTGGCAGTGTGAGCTGTGAGGAGGATGCTAAGAGGCTGCAGGGTGACTTGGACAGGTTAAGTGAGTGGGCAAATGCATAGCAGATGCAGTATAATGTAGATAAATGTGAAGTTATCCACTTTGGTGGCAAAAACAGGAAGGCAGATTATCTGAATGGTGACAGAATAGGAAAAGGGGAGGTGCAACGAGACCTGGGTGTCATGATACATCAGTCATTGAAAGTTGGCATGCAGGTGCAGCAGGCGGTGAAGGCGGCAAATAGCATGTTGGCCTTCATAGAGAGGATTTGAGTATAGGAGCAGGGAGGTCTTACTGCAGTTGTACAGGGCCTTGGTGAGGCCACACCTTGAATATTGTGTACAGTTTTGGTCTCCGAATCTGAGGAAGGACATTCTTGCTATTGGGGGAGTGCAGCGATGGTTCACCAGACTGATTCCCAGGATGGCAGGACTGACATATGAAGAAAGACTGGATTGACTAGGCTTATATTCACTGGAATTTAGATGAATGAGAGGGGTTCTCATTGAAACGTATAAAATTCTGACGGGATTGGACAGGTTAGATGCAGGAAGAATGTTCCCGATGTTGGGGAAGTCCAGAACCAGGGGTCACAGTCGAAGGATAAGGGGTAAGCCATTTAGGACCGAGATGAGGAGAAACTTTTTCACTCATAATTGTGAACCTGTGGTATTCTCTACCACAGAAAGTTGTTGAGGTCAGTTCGTTAGATATATTCAAAAGGGAGTTAGATGTGGCCCTTACGGCTAAAGGGATCAAGGGGTATGGAGAGAAAGCAGGAATGGGGTACTGAATTTGCATGATCAGCCATGATCATATCGAATGGTAATGCAGGCTCGAAAGTCCTACTCCTGCACCTATTTTCTATGTTTCTAGGTTTCAAGGAACCCGTCCCTTATGCACTGCACTCTATGAACTCTTCCTCAAGGCTACCCTGACCAATTTGATTTGTCCAATCAATATGGAGGTTAAAATCACCCATGATTATTGCTGTTCCCTTTTTACAAGCTCCCACTATTTATTGGATTCCTACTCCGACCAACAGAGTTGCTAATGTTAGGGGGCCTATAGACGATGCCCACCAGTGACTTTTTCCCTTAGTATTCCTTATCTCCACCCAAACTGTTTCAACATCCTGATCATTTGAGCCAATATTGTTTCTCACTATTGCATTGATTCCATCCTTTATCAACAGAGCTACCCCTCCTCCATTTCCTTTGTCTGTCCTTTTGTGTTTCATGTTCAAGGACCCCCTCTGTACTGCAGCATTTTGTAGTTTCTCTCCTTTTAAATACTAATTTGCTTTTTTATTTTTCCTGCCAAAATGGATAACCTCACACTTTCTCACATTATACTCCATCTGCCAAATGTTTGCCCACTCACTTAGCATATCTATATCCCGTTGCAGATTTTTTGTGTCCTTCTCACAACTTGCTTTCCCACCCTTCTTTATATCAGCCGCCAAGTTGGCTACATTCGGTACCTTCATCCAAGTCATTAATACAGATTATAAATAGTTGAGGCACCAGCACCGATCCCTGTGGCACCCCACTAGTTAGTGTTTGCCAACCAGAAAATAATCTATTTATCCCCATTCTCTGTTGGTAGCCAATTCGCTATCCATGCTAATATATTACCAAAGGTGGGTGGGTATACTGCAATATGTGCCCACACTGCGATATTTGTGTGCACTAGGTCCGTGCAACAGAGCAGGTCGCCAGTCGTCCTGATTCAACCCTTGCCACTGGATAAAGGCCTAGCACTGTCGAGCCCGTGTGGTGGCTGATGTGCAACGGTCACCACACGTTTAAAAAAAATCCACGCACAGACATCTTCCACCCCCTCAATTGGAGTTCAGGACTGGAACATCAGGTCCTTCATTAAAGCATCTGTGAACTCGTGTCTGTGGAAGCAAGTCATCCTTGTTCGAAGGACCACCTATGATGATTACCCACAACCCCGTGAGCTCTTCTCTTGTGCCGTAACCTTTTATGTGGCACATTATCGAATGCCTTCTGGAAATCCAAATACATCACATTCACTGGTTCCCCCTTATCCACTCTGCTCATTTCATCCTCAAAGAACTCCAGCAAATTTATCAAACATGATTTCCCTTTCATAAAACCACGCTGACTCGGCTTGATTGAATTATGCTTTTCCAAATGTCCCGCTACTGCTTCCTTAATAATGGACTCCAGCATTTTCCCAACGACAGACGTTAGACTAACTGGTCTATAGTTTCCTGCTTTCTGTCTCTCTCCTTTCTTAGATAGAGGCATTACATTTGCGGCTTTCCATTCTGCTGGGACCTTGCCAGAATCCAAGGAATTTTGGTAGATTACAACCAATGCATCCACTATCTCTGCAGCCACTTCTTTTAAGACTCGAGCATGCAGGCCATCAGGTCCAGGGGACTTGTCCACCTTTCGGCCCATTATTTTACCACATACTTTTTTTTTAGTGATAAGTGATTGTTTTAAATTCCTCCCTCGCTATAGCCCCTTGATTATCCCTTCTTGGGATGTTTTGAGTGTCTTCTACAGTGAACACCGATACAGAATATTTGTTGAAAGTCTCTGCCATTTCCCTGTTCCCATTATTAATTACCCAGTCTCACCTTCTAAAGGACCAACATTTACTTCAGCTACTCCTCCTTTTTATATACCTGTCGAAGCTCTTGCAATCCGTTTTTATATTTCTTACTAGTTTACTCTCACTCTATCTTCCCTCTCTTTATAATTTTATTCAGTCGTCCTTTGCAGATTTTTAAAAAAATTTCCAATCGTCTGGTCTCCCATTAATGTATGCCATTTTTTTTCAATTTGATACCATCCTTTACTTCCTTAGTTAACCCTTCTCAAAGACTTTCCTTCTCATTGGAATATATTTTTGTTGAGTTATGAAATATCTCCTTAAATGTCTGCCACTGTTTATCAACTGTCTTACACTTTAATCTATTTTCCCAGTCCACTTTAGCTAACTCTGCCTACATAGCTTTGTAATTGCCTTTATTTAAGATCAGGACACTGGCTTGAAATTCAACTTTCTCACCCTCAAACTGAATTTGAAATTCAACCATGCTATGATCACTCTTTCCTAGAAGATCCCTTACTATGAGATCATTTATTAATCCGGTCTCATTATATAGTACTAGATCCAAGATAGCCTGCTCCCTGTTTGGTTCCACAACATATTGTTCTAAGAAACCATCCCAAATACACTATGAACTCGTCCTCAAGGCTACCTTGGCCAATTTGATTTGTCCAATCAATATAATTAAAATTGCCCATGCTTATTGCCGTACTTTTCTTGCAAGCCTCCATTATTTCTTGATTTATACTTCGTTCAACAGTGTAGCTGTTAGGGGGCCTATTAGACTACGCCCACCAGTGACTTCTTCCCCTTATTACTTCTTATCTCCACCCAAACCAATTCTACAACTTGATCTTCAGAGCCAATATCATTTCTTACTACTGCACTGATCTCATTCTTTATTAACAAAGCTACCCCACCTCCTTTTCCTTTCTGTCTATCCTTCAGAATTGTCAAATACCCCTGAATATTCAGTCCCCAGTCTTGGTTACCTTGCAACCACGTCTCTGTAATGGCGATCAGATCATACCCATTTACATCAATTTGTGCCATCAACTCATCTATCTTTATCTGAATGCACGCAGCATTCGTAACAAGAGCTTTTAATTTTTTCTTTTTACCATTTTTCATTGCTTTGATCCCACTTTGATACTCTTATTTGTATACATTCTGTCCCTTCCTGTCACACTCTGGTTATCATTTTCTCCACCGCTATCCTGCTCTATTGCCTTCTCGTTGCTCTTTTGGGTTTTAAAATTTCCACTCACCTGAACCCCCCCCCCCCCCCAACCTATTTAGTTTAAAGTCCTCTCTACATCCCTAGTTATTCGATTAGCCAGGACACTAGTCCCAGCATAGTTTAAGTGGAGCTCGTCCCAACAGAACAGCTCCCTCTTACCCCAGTACTGGTGCCAGTGTCCCATGAACCAAAACCCAGTTCTCCCACAGCAGTCTTTGAACCACGTGTTTATCTCTCTGATCTTACTTACCCTATGCAAATTTGCTCGTGGCTCAGGTAGTAATCCAGAGATTATTACCTTTGATGGTTCTGTTTTTTTTTTATTTGCGCCCCTAGCTGCTCATAATCTCTCAGCAGAACCTCTTTCTTTGTTCCACATAGATATCAACAACCTAGGTAGACCACAACAACTGGATCTTCTTCCTCCCACTCCAAAGTTCCTCTCCAGCCCAGAGGAGATATCCTTAACCCTAGTACCACGCAGCCAACACAGCCTACGATACTCATGCTCTTGGCTGCAGGGAATATCTATCCCCCTAACTACACAATCTCCTACCACTACAAAATTTATTTTTACACCCCCCTCTTGAATGGCACCCTGTACCATACAAACATAGAAAGTAGGTGCAAGAGTAGGCCATTCGGCCCTTCGAGCCTGCACGACTATTCGATAAGATCATGGCTGATCTTTCCCTCCATACCCCTTTCCTGCTTTCTCTCCATACCCTTTATCCCTTTAGCCATAAGGGCCATATCCAACTCCCTCTTGAATATATCCAATGAACTGGCATCAACAACACTCTGCGGCAGGGAATTCCACAGGTTAACAACTCTCTGAGTGAAGAAGTTTCTCCTCATTTCAGTCCTAAATGGCCTACACTTTATCCGAAGACAGTGTCCCCTGGTCCTGGACTTCCCAAACATCGGGAACAATCTACCCGCATCTAACCTGCCCCGTCCCGTCAGAATCTTATATGTTTCTATGAGATTCCCTCTCATTCTTCTAAACGCCAATGTATAAAGGTCCAGTTGATCCAGTCTCTCCTCATATGTCAGTCCGGCCATCCCGGGAATCAGTCTGGTGAACCTTCGCTGCACTCCCTCAATAGCAAGAACATCCTTCCTCAGGTTAGGAGACCAAAAATGAACACAATATTCCAGGTGAGGCCTCACCAAGGCCCTGTACAACTGCAGTAAGACCTCCCTGCTCCTATACTCAAATCCCCTAGCTATGAAGGCCAACATACCATTTGCCTTCTTTACCGCCTGCTGCACCTGCATGCCAACTTTCAATGACTGATGAACCATGACACCCAGGTCTCGTTGCACCTCCCCTTTTCCTAATCGGCCACCATTCAGATAATATTCTGTCTTCGTGTTTTTGCCCCCAAAGTGGATAACCTCACATTTATCCACATTATACTGCATCTGCCATGCATTTGCTCACTCACCTAACCTGTCCAAGTCACCCTGCAGCCTCTTAGCATCCCCCTCACAGCTCACACCGCCACCCAGCTTAGTGTCATCTGCAAACTTGGAGAGATTACACTCAATTCCTTCATTCAAATCATTGATGTATATTGTAAAGAGCTGGCACTCCACTAGTCACTGCCTGCTATTCTGAAAAAAACCCGTTTATCCCGATTCTCTGCTTCCTGTCGACCAACCAGTTCTCTATCCACGTCAGTAAATTACCCCCAATGCCATGTGCTTTGATTTTGCACACCAATCTTTTGTGTGGGATCTTGTCAAAAGCCTTTTGAAAGTCCAAATACACCACATCCACTGGTTCTCCCTTGTCCACTCTACTAGTTACATCCTCAAAAAATTCCAAAAGATTTGTCAAGCATGATTTCCCCTTCATAAATCCATGCTTACTTGGACCGATCCTGTCACTGCTTTCCAAATGCGCTGCTATTTCATCCTTAATAATTGATTCCAACATTTTCCCCACTACTGATGTCAGGCTAACCGGTCTATAATTACCCGCTTTCTCTCTCTCTCCTTTTTAAAAAGTGGTGTTACATTAGCTACCTTCCAGTCCATAGGAACTGATCCAGAGTCGATAGACTGTTGGAAAATGATCACCAATGCATCCACTATTTCTAGGGCTACTTCCTTAAGTACTGTGGAATGCAGACTATCAGGCTCCGAGGATTTATCGACCTTCAATCCCATCAATTTCCCCAACACAATTTCCCACCTAATAAGGATATCCTTCAGTTCCTCCTTCTCACTAGACCCTTGGTCCCCTAGTACTTTCGGAAGGTTATTTGTGTCTTCCTTCGTGAAGACAGAACCAAAGTATTTGTTCAATTGGTCTGCCATTTCTTTGTTCCCCATTATAAATTCACCTGAATCCGACTGCAAGGGACCCACGTTTGTCTTCACTAATCTTTTTCTCTTCACATATCTATAGAAGCTTTTGCAGTCTGTTTTTATGCTCCCGGCAAGCTTCTTCTCGTACTCTATTTCCCCCCTCTTAATTAAACCCTTTGTCCTCCTCTGCTGAATTCTAAATTTCTCCCAGTCCTCAGGTTTGCTGCTTTTTCTGGCCAATTTATGCCTCTTCCTTGGATTTAACACTATCCTTAATTTCCCTTGTTAGCCACGGTTGAGCCACCTTCCCAGTTTTATTTTTACTCCAGACAGATATGTACAATTGCTGAAATTCACCCATGTGATCTATAAATGTTTGCCATTGCCTATCCACCGTCAACCCCTTAAGTATCATTTGCCAGTATACTCTAGCCAATTCACTCCTCAAACCATCAAAGTTACCTTTCCTTAAGTTCAGGACCCTAGTTTCTGAATTAACTGTGTCACTCTCCATCCTAATAAAGAATTCTGCCATGTTGTTATGGTCACTCTTCCCCAAGGGGTCTCACACAACAAGACTGCTCATTAGTCCTTTGTCATTACACATCACCCAGTCGAGGATGGCCAGCTCCCTGGTTGGTTCCTCAACATATTGGTCTAGAAAACCATCCCTAATACACTCCAGGAAATCCTCCTCCACTGCATTGCTACCAGTTTGGTTAGCCCAATCAATATGTAGATTAAAGTCACCCATGATAACTGCTGTACCTTTATTGCATGCATCCCTTATTCCTTGTTTGATGCTGTCCCCAACCTTACTGCTACTGTTTGGTGGTCTGTACACAATTCCCACTAGCATTTTCTGCCCCTTAGTATTTCGCAGCTCCACCCATACAGATTCCACATCATCCAAGCTAATGTCCTTTCTTACTATTGCATTAATTTCCTCTTTAACCAGCAATGCCACCCCCCCTCCTTTTCCTTTCTGTCTATCCTTCCTAAATGTTGAATACCCCTCGATGTTGAATTCCCAGCCTTGGTCACCCAGGAGCCATGTCTCCGTGATGACAATTACATCATACCCGTTAACTGCTATCTGCGCAGTTAATTCATCCGCCTTATTCCGAATACTCCTCACATTGAGGCACAGAGCCTTCAGGCTTGTCTTTTTCAACACACTTTGCCCCTTTAGAATTTTGATGTAATGTGGCCCTTTTTGCCCTCCTGTGCAGCAAAGCCACCCACGGTGCCATGAAATTGGCTGCTGCTGCCCTCCCCTGGTGAGTCATCCTCCTCAACAGTACCCAAAGCGGTGTATCTGTTTTGCAGGGGGATGTGGACAGTTTGCTCATCCTCCCTGCAGTCCCTGCTCTCGCCCACAAAGGGAGTAAGAGCCTTGTACCTGTTAGACAAGAGCAAGGGCTGAGGCTGAACCATCACTACATCCTGGTTCCCCATACCTTCCTCACTTGTAGTCACACCCTCCTGTCCCTGACGACGGAACAAATTTGAATTAATTAGTCTGAGGGGGTGTGACTGCCTACTGGACACAGCGTCCAGGTAACTCTTCCCCCTTCCCTGATGCGTCGCAGTGTCCACAGCTCGGACTCCAGCTCATCAACACAGAGCCCAAGTTCCAAGGTCCTTGAGCTGCAGACACTTACTGCAGATGTGGTTGACGTGGACCTCAATAGGGTCAACCAGCTCCCACATGTAACAGCAATAACACATCTTCTGCCCTGCCATCGCTAATGTAATTAATTAAGTTTTGAAGGTTTCGTTTATAATCCCAGCTCTTAATTTAAACCAATGCCCAAGAGGAGAGAAAAACTGACCAACCAATCACTTCCCTGCTCTCCTGTGATGTCACATTTTGAATTTTTTTTATTTCTTAGCGTCCCAGGTCGGTTGGTGCTGTTTGGGTTGGCTGTTTGGTGGTGTGCCGCTGGGCTGCTCCTCTCGTGCTGCTTTTATGGTCTGCCGCTCGGGTCGCGTCTCGCGCTGTTTGGTGGGTTACAGCCCTTTCAAGTGCATCTCCAAGTACTTTCTAAATGGAGAGGGTTTCTGCCTCTACCACCCTGTTAGGCAGCGAGTTCCAGACTCCCACTGCCCTTTGGGTGAAAAAGATTCTCAGCTTGCCTTTAATCCTGCTACCAATTACTTTAAATCTATGCTCCCTGGGGGAAATAGGTGCTTCCTATCCATTCTATTTCAGCCACTCATAATTTTATATACCTCAATTAAGTCTCCCCTCAGCCTCCCCTGTTCTGCTTTGGCAAGACATCTGTTTTTTTTCTATATTAAAAGGTGCCATGCAAATGCAAGCTGTTGCTGAACTTGTCCAATCTTAACTGATGCTAGAGAATCACAATTCTTTCATATCATCAGGATACTCAACCACATAACCTACTTCCATTCTGTAAAAAAGGCCTAGAATCTACATAATAGTCCAAACCTTTTTGATCTTTAGTAATCTAAAAATAATTTCCTTACAAACTCCCCAACCATAAAACAAACAATAGTGGCCCAGCAGGTAAGGAACTATTGTTGCAAGGGATGCTATCATTTGAAGAATGAAGATGACCCTATTAGAAAGATAATGTTAGTCTCCATCATTTAGGAATATCAGAGCCATACTAAATAACAGGTTTAGGAGGAGAAGGACCCTGAGTGGGCCAGGACAGCAGCAGAGGCAGGTGAATGGCTAGTCGCTCTATCTTTGTGATGGACTTCTCGCACTTCTTGGAGGCAAGGAAGTGGGGTTTAAGGAGGCAGTTGGTAGAAGTGAAAAGAACGCGGTTTACCTTTTGCTAGGATGGTCCCAGTCCACAACTGCCATGATTTAAAAACTTTCGTCCCCATGTTCAAATTTATCCATGGCATCATCTTTCCCGATCGCTGTAACTTTCTCCAACCCTACAACGCGCCAAGAATTCTGCATTCCTTCAACACTGGCTTCTTGTGCATCTCCCCCAATCCTTTCACCCTGCCATTAGCAGCCATGCCTTCAGCTGTCTAGGCCCCAAGCTCTGGAATTTCCTGCTTCTCCACTTTTCTCTCCTTCTTTAAGATGCTCCTTAAAACCTCCCCCTTGGACCAAGCTTTTAGATCACTTTTCCTAATAATTCCTTTGGCTCGTTGTCACTTTTCATCTGATTACGCTCCTGTGAAGCACCTTGCTAACTTAAAGGCACTATATAAATGCAAGCTGCTGCCTCAGGAGATGCCTTGTGGTCTGATCCTGAAGGTTTCACACTATGTCAGACAATCATTGCATCAAGGAAGAAAAGACAAATAGTCTTTTCAAATTGAAATGTATTTCAAACAAATCCTATTTTAAATGTCAAACCAACTTCCATAAAAACTAAACCCAAAAAGGAGCCTTTAACATCTTTCCCTAGCTTGGGCTGCTTAATGGGGAGGATTGGCGATGTAGAAAAATCAGATCGTAGGTTAAGGAAAGAAATAAGGACTAAAAAAGAATCGTTGAGCTTAGCAGCTTCTAGCCAAAGGGGAGTGAAACAGACTAACAAATTAAAACCAAAGTTACTGCAATTCCTACCTGATAAGTTTACCGCTCAACAGTACACTATAAATAGGTTTACTAAGTATGTACAATGACAAAGATCATGCCAAAACACATCAGTTGCATGTGATATAGGGTACTGAAAATAACAGACGGTTTTTGACAAACATTTTTTCAAAGACAGTGCCCCTTGACTCACAGGATGAGCACTACTATAAACCACATCAGCACGCAATTTGCAAAATTCACCAATGGAACTTCACAAAACAAGACACCAATTCGACAAAAAATTCACAACTTCCACCTTTAGACTGAAAAGTAATGATGAACTGTACTGAAAAATATAGTAGGGCATGTGTATTTCAACTAATCTCCAGCTGATCTCTACAGTCTCAATTCCCCAGTACAGCTCATTTTTACTGAATTCGCATATAATCTTCAGTTCTCAATATCACACATCAGACTTGCTCTCTCTACACCAACAATATAAAGAATTGATTAGCTTAATTAAAAAGATGCCTTTTAATTTAGGTCATGACTGATTACTTTAATTTGCATAAACCAATGAAGGATTCAACAATTTTAAGGATAGCATTTATCTGCAATATTACACAAACAAAAATTACCAATATCAAATCAGACATCAGTCAATCATCCTTGCAGCATACTCAACAGATGAAGTATGATTTGCTTTAAAATCTGGAACATGGATAGCATTAACTGCTGGAAACATTTTTTTTTTAATATCTGAAAAGGCATTCATAATTACTTTCTACATGTAACATTTTTTGTCCAAAATATAAAAGATCACAATGAATTTTGATATCAAAATGACCAATATTTGACGAACTTAAGTTCCTAATATTGAGAGAGAGACAGAGAGAGAGAGAGAGAGAGAGAGAGAGAAGCCAGTATAAATGTTAACACATTGCAGTGTAATTACAGCAAACGAGAAAATGAATAAAGCCTAAAGTAATATGCTTATGTTCAACAAAAGTTCAACAATAAGGATCCAAGCTAGGAGCGCAAGTTATTAAGGGGAACAGTTAAATTTTTATGGTTGACACTTTCTAAAATGGTCATCTTAAGGATGCTTCCAAACTTTTACATTCTATATTTTATGAACCTATTTGTCCTAGCTGACTTTCAGACACCTCATTTTAAAAAAAAAAACTCAAATAAGGGCATTAATGATAGGAAAAACAACAACAGATTTATCTTCTACTGAACAACACTGGTTTTTCTCTCTTTCCATCCCCAACCCAATTTACAAGTGTATGTTCTACAAAACAGAAAGACATCTCTTGTTACACAGATTTGTATGAAATTTCAAGGTTACACTGTCGTTGAAAGTACACAAAGCTTGCATTGTTTCTTATTTGCATCATACATGCAAAAGTACAATTTTTCAAATTCAAAAACTCCACCACTATTCTAGAGCTTTATTATCCACATCCCTAACAAAGAATTTTCACCCTCCTTTTTCTCCTTACTCAAGTTAACAGCATAATTTAAACAGATTTAAAAGCACACCAGACTTTTCAACACTAGAAATGAGTAGGATATATTCCATCATCCAACGATACACCTTCACCCGTGTTAATGTAGGATGGAGGAGATCTTGACTCTTCCATTCTATCTCAACCTACAGACAACAGTAATGGAGACAACTCCCGCCCCCCAATTCATTTAAGAAATAATTGGATGCTGTAATGTGGGTGGGGTGGAAATGGGGGAAATAACTCATCCTTCTAGAAACATCCAAAAGGTAAGATGGGTCAAATGGTTTTCATATCTGTAATTATCTTGTCGTCTTTGTAATAAGGTTTGGACAGTAGCAATCATCATTCATTAAATGTGGCTCTATAAAAAGCCACCATCAAAACAGAGAAACCCTCTTGTATTGCTGTTCTGGGACTGTCTGTTGCATATGATTTGGGAATATATTTAAACATTGTCCAACATGTATTTACTTTAATGCATTCAACAATTGCATAATCAGTTCAACAGCTGACCAGACATGCCACAATATCCTAAAGAACCTCAATTGAAAAGTCTCAACAGCCCATAGCGCATGCCTTTTTCCTCCAAGTAATCAAGAGTGACAGTGGCTTTAGCCTGGATACTAATAAAATAAATTCTACCCAGAGGTCTCACTGTTCCTATTGTAATTTAATGTCTCAGTAGTCTGGAATTTCCTGCAATGGCATGGATGGTGACAGATACCCTTCATTACTCTGTTTCGTACCCCAATCTGCCTTGAAAAGTAATCTGAGTACACCGACGCGAGTGTAATGGCAAATCAAGGACCTCAAAAGTGATGTAGCCAATGGATTACTCCAACTGCATCAGTAAACTAATTAAACAGATTAATATTGGCACTACCAGAAAATACTTTCACTATACTAAATGTAATCACTTACATAAAATTGTTTTGAATTATAGTCACACTCAGCTGTTGTATTCAGTAGTTAAGAATATTTTAAGTTAAGATTTTTTTTTAAATGTGTTTACCATTTATTTAGAAGAGGACACTATTAATTTAAACTACAGGTTGAACCTCTCTTATTCGAGACTATTTTATCCGGTACCACCCATCATCATTCCCGGTGAGGTGGGTGGGGCATGCGCAGATAATTCTTTTTCATACTCACCAATATTCTCTGCTCTCCTGAAGGCAGAGACTCTGTCCTCGGTCGGGTTCTGAAGGCACTAATTGCCTCAGAGGCCTTGACGGTGGGTATTCAAGTTGGGGGGGGAGGAGGGGGGGGGGGGGGCAGGAGAGGGAAAGAAAGAGGTGCAACCTGTACCACTACTAATTATAATTATAAATAAATGCTGATAAAAAATTTTAAAAATATAGGTTTTACCCCCCCGCCGGCAAGTTTTTCGTTTTCCTGTCGTCATAGAGCCGCCATAGCTCCACTTATGCTGGGTGGTCTTGCTCTTAACGCGATCCCGGCTCAGTGCACGGATTGCACTGAGTCCCATCAACCTGCCTCACACGCCCTTGGCCAGGGTCGGGCCGGCGCACCGCAACCTGGGGCCAGCTGCTCCCCCCTTCCCTTGGCGCTCCCTCTGGGGTCGGGCCGCAACCTGGGGCCAGCCGCTCCTCCCCTCCCCGCTGCCCTCGGCGCTCCCTCCAGGGTCAGGCCAGCAGGCCGTGTCCTCAGGCGAACCGCTCCTCCCCTACCCGCTGCCCTCGGCGCTCCCTCCGGGGTCAGGCCGACACACCATGTCCTCGGGCCGGCCGCTCCTCCCCTCCCTGCTGCCCTCGGCGCTCTGCCAAACAAAAAGAAAAGACCTCTTCATTACTTTGAATGTCGTAGGAATGAGTCTTGGAGAGGCACACGCTGGTATATCCTGTGGGGTAAGCCATGACGGGGCAGAAGGAGGCCAAGCGCCGTGGAGGCACCGAAGTGGGGCCCGAAATGCTGACCTCCCCTCATCCGGCAAAATCCCTTATCCGGCACAGGCCAGGTCCCTAGGGTGCCAGATAAGAGGTTCAACCTCTACCTACAAAGTCTCATTAAACTAGCAGCAGGCGAAATTAGATCTCGTTTTGCCAGTTTCTCAAGTGCAAAATGGAGAGAAAAGGTCCAACTTCGCTAAGGTTAAGGGCACTTTAAATACATCTGATGTCGTATTCAGGCTTTAGGCCTCTGGCATATTCTAATGAGACACCCAATGACAGTTTAAGGATCCCACTCCAAAATTGGCCAGAAATGTACATACTCCACTCAATTTTTCTGGAGGTTGGCAACGGAAAGGTAAGTGTTTTCTTTTAAATTTACCATAATGTGGAGCCAGGAGGAGCAGGCGTGCTCTACAGCACGACTGCGGGCTGTTGTCAGCCAGTGTTCGCCCCCCTTTCATTTGCCGCCCCCACCCCACAGGACCTACTCAAGGATTGCTGTTGCCTGCATTGTAACCAGTCCAGAGGAAACCAGCAATCTGCCTCAGACCCCATTTTGGCCATGCCTCAGGCCTTCAGTTTCTGTCACGTGATGATGATTTTGGGCCCAAAAACAGGCCTAAATGAATTTCTCACCCACACTCACTTTTATCAATGAGATGTGCAGGCACTTTTGTGCCCTACGACATGTACACAATAGACGCTAAACCTATCACACAAAGACGAAGAAGTGTTTTGATATATTTTATCTAAGAAGTAAATATATCAAGAGCAGAGATTTTATTTTACATTAATCAATTATTTTTAAACTCATGAATTTAAATACATTCACCTGCACCATTAGCTTTCAGTCTAAGTTGAATACGGCAACAAAACTACAAATCCAGGAAATTCGCTAATACCATTGACTTGATTTGCATGGTTCTGTTTTATTTGCATCTTAGGTTTGATTAAGGCAGCCTGTCCAAGAATGGCTGTTGTTTATTCCCAAGTACTTAGGGGCAAGTGGTGAGATGTGTCAGGCATTGATTGTTATTATGAGGGACACTCAGGAGGTCTCAGTAGATTGGAAATAGGCTAACGTGACATCCACTTAGAAACATAAAACAGACCCAAGCAACTACAGATCCATTAGTCATAGGTCAGTATCAGGTAAAATATTTGAATTGATCAGAAGTGAACTTGATTACCTGTATGATTTGGATGAAGGAATTGAGTGTAATATCTCCAAGTTTAAAGATGACACTAAACTGGGTGGCGGAGAGAGCTGTGAGGAGGACGCTAAGAGGCTGCAGGGTGACTTGGACAGGTTAGGTGAGTGGGCAAATGCATGGCAGATGCAGTACAATGTAGATAAATGTGAGGTTATCCACTTTGGGGGCAAAACACAAAAGCAGAATGTTATCTGAATGGCAGATTAGGAAAAGGGGAGGTGCAACGAGACCTGGGTGTTGGCATGCAGGTACAGCAGGCGGTGAAGAAGGTAAATGGTATGTTGGCCTTCATAGCTAGGGGCTTTTTGAGTATAGGAGCAGAGAGGTCTTACTGCAGTTGTACAGGGCCTTGGTGAGGCCTCACCTGGAATATTGTGTTCAGTTTTGGTCTCCTAATCTGAGGAAGGATGTTCTTGCTATTGAGGGAAGGTTCACCAGACTGATTCCCGGGGTGGCTGGACTGACATATGAGGAGAGACTGGATCGACTGGACCTTTATTCCCTGGAGTTTAGAAGAATGAGAGGGGATCTCATAGAAACATATAAAATTCTGACAAGACTGGACAGGTTAGATGCAGGAAGAATGTCCCCGATGTTGGGGAAGTCCAGAACCAGGGGACACAGTCTAAGGATAAGGGATAAGCCATTTAGGACTGAGATGAGGAGAAACTTCTTCACTCAGAGAGTTGTTAACCTGTGGAATTCCCTACCGCAGTGTTGTTGATGCCAGTTCCTAAGAGGGAGTTAGATATGGCCCTTACGACTAAAGGGATCAAGGGGTATAGAGAGAAAGCAGGAAAGGGGTACACTGAGGGGAATGATCAGCCATGATCTTATTGAATGGTGGCGCAGGCTCGAAGGGCCGAATGGCCTACTCCCGCACCTATTTTCTATGTTTCTATACAGTAACTAAGGATGACTGAAAGATCCAAGAGTTTCGTGGACTCAGAAACTTACAAATGGCGGCCTCCTGTGCTGTAAGTGTATGTACTGGCTCTTTGAAAAGAAGTTGTGCTTAGTCCCACATCCTCGCTTTTTGTCTGTAACCCTGCAAGTTCCTCACCCTCAACTCCCTTTTAAAATTATTGACAGAATCAGCTTCCACCACCTTTTCAGTAGTGTATTCCAAATTCCAACTCTGAAAAAAATTATCCTCGTCTCCCCTCTGGATCTTTTGCCAATGATTTTAAATCTATGACCTCTGTTTATTGACCCACATGCCAGAGGGAAGAGTTTTTCTCTATCAAAGCCTCCCACCATCTTGAAAACCTACATTAGTTCACCTCTTAACCTACTCTGTTCCAACCTCTCCTCATAACTGAAGTCCCTCATCCCTGGTAACATCCTGATAAACCTCCTCTGTACCCTTTCTACGACCTTTACATCTTTCCTGTAGTATGGTGCCCAGAATTGACCACAATACTCCATTTGAGGCTTAACCAATGATTTATAAAGTTCTAGCATGATCTCTTTGCTTATATATTCTATTCATAAAACCAAGTATGTCCTTTTTAACCAACTGATCAATTTGCCCTGCCACCTTTTGGGAGTTGTGTATATGGACAACAAAGTCTCTCTGCTCCTCTACACATTTCAAAATTGTGCCATTTTTAGTCCTCCCACAGTTCTC
Organism: Pristiophorus japonicus; assembly: GCF_044704955.1. Classification (NCBI taxonomy): domain Eukaryota; kingdom Metazoa; phylum Chordata; class Chondrichthyes; family Pristiophoridae; genus Pristiophorus; species Pristiophorus japonicus. The sequence goes on along the minus strand of NC_091979.1, from coordinate 108,222,943 downwards.
TACATTGAACTCAATTTACCATGCTTCTGCACATTTCACCCTTCCAGTCTATGTCATCCTGAAGCCTATAACTATTCTCATCACTATCTGCTAATTTACCAAGTTCTGTATCATCTGCAAACTTTATAATACTGCTCCCTACACCCAAGTCTAGGTTGTTTATAAAAATTGTAGAATGTAATGGACCCACAACTGTCCCTTTGGGAACACCAATGCATAAACCACCTCCCAGTCTGAAAAACATCCATCATTCACCATCCTTTGCTTCCCGTCACTTAGCCAATCTCATATCCATAGTGCCACTTTCCCTTGAATTCCATCTTATTAATAAGGTTCCTGTGTGGCACTTTGTCGAATGGCTTCCGAAAATCCATATATACACATCTACCTCACTACCTTGATCAACCTTCTCTGTTACCTCATTAAATAATTCAATCGAGTTAGTCACACAGTATTTACCATTAACAAATCCATGCTGGACTCAACAATCAAAATCAGAACATAAGAATTAGGAGCAGGAATAGGCCATATGGCCCTTCGAGTCTGCTCTGCCATTCAATAAGATCTGGCTGATCTTCGACAACTCCATTTTCCTGTCCTATTCCCTATCCTTTTATTCCTCTAGAGTCCAAAAATCTATTTATCTCAGTTGTGAATATGCTCAATGACTGACATCCACAGCTCTTTGGAGCAGAGAACTCCAAAGATTCACAACCCTCAGTGAAGTGTGGAAGTACAGGCCAGCCAAAGTGGAGCCAATTTCCCCCAACACAAAGACCGAATATGTACTGTCAATTTCAGCAGGAACGAAGCTAATTACCTTAGACTTACTGACCTGATCACCTCAGACTTACTGGCACCAACTCGACGAGTTAGGACAGGAGTATTGCATGAAAAGGAGGGCATAAAGATAGACAGTCCATAGCGAGGACCTAGGAATAACATTTGGCGGAAGTAGGTGCCAGGGAAGAAAGAGACCCTTGACGGAACAGTGTTAGGACGGACGGATTGGGTAACTATAAAGTACAAGTGGCGAGTCTTGTACTTCTGTGTTAAATGAACATTAACGGTACCACCATTGCCTAGTGTGTTATTTGGTATTTAACTCAAGAACCGTCGCAGGCAACTACTAGTCACACGACTAACAAAACTGCCGTTCGAGCAACAGAAGAAATGCCTCCTCAGCTCAGTCTTAAAAGGCTGACCTCTTATCCTTTTTTTATTATTTATTCACGGGATGTGGGCATCACTGGCAAGGCCAGCATTTATTGCCCATCCCCAACTGCCCTCGAGAAGGTGGTGGTGAGCTGCCTTCTTGAACCGCTGTAGTCTGTGTGGTGATATTTCTTTAAGCATTTTGGTACAACTGTCCTTTTCAGAGGGCAGTTAAGAGTCAACCACATTGCTGTGGGTCTGAAGTCACATACAGGCCAGACCAGGTAAGGACGCCAGATTTCCTTCCCTAAAGGACATTAGTGAACCAGATGGGTTTTTACAACATCCGGTAGTTTCATGGTCACCATTACTGATACTAGCTTTTTATTCCAGATTTATTTAATTAACTGCATTCATGAGACTATTATCTGTAGGGGAGGACGAAAAAAAAACCATTTTACCCAGAAGGAAAAGAGCTGTGGGATCAGTCTGTGCTGTGAATTGAAACCGATACAGTTTGACCTTGGCAGAGCAGTGATTGGACGGGGGAGGGCTAATGGTGGGACAGAGTCAGCCTGAAGCATGGGGCTTTCAAGTCAATGGGAGAGCACTTGCTCGAAAACTGTGGGACTGACTCACAGCCATTATCGGACTATTGTCTTCCCCATGTTTACACTATGGAAGGAAATTATGCAGACCTTCAGAAAACTAGGGAACCCAAAACAAACCAAGGGCCGACACAATGGCTACAGGAGGCCAACGCAATCAACACCCATTCAAACCTTGAGTAGGTTATCAGTGGAAAAAACCCACAATAATCTAAAACTGCTGCATTTTTCAAAATCACAAAGCCCACCAATGGGAAGAATCGATTTCAGCAGGAGAGGCGGACTGGATAATCTGGCTATAAAAAGGGGTTCCTGACGTAGTGTGTGTGGTTCCCTGCCCTCGTGATCCAACAACCAGCAAGCCCCTCGACACTAAAGGAAAACCAGTGTCCGAAGACACCGAAGATAGAAGAAACAAACCACCAGACTTGCAGAAGGCGCAGTAGTGAGTATAACCTCTGGTCCCCGAAACTCCCAACTCAGTTAGGCCAGGAAAGGTGGGAGGGTGGCATTGTACTGCTAAACCTGTGTAAAGATTTTCGTTGCGTCAGTTTAGTGGGATTTAGGGGGATTGTTTTGTTGGTGTATTGCTGTTTGTTGAGATACACCTTGTCAAATAAATTGGAAGCCGAAGTTCCTCTTGGAATCACCTTGTCTCAGTTCTATTGTATTACATCTCCTGATCGTGAGTCTTATGTCAGAACATTGTAAGGGAAGCTAGGAGCACCTCGAAAACGCTCAACTGTGTGTCACAGGCTAGGGAAGAAGGGGTTAGGAGTGTTTGACACTCACAGGTGCCTCACAGGCTAGGCATAAGCTGTGGGGACGCACGAGTCTCAAAACTCCCTTCATAAGCTGTGGACAGTCTCACCAGGGGTGCTCTTGCAGCACTCAGGGTACCTCACAGGCCAGGCATAAGCTGTGAGGGCAGAAGCCCAGAGAGAGACACCCAAGGCACAACAACACTACCTGAAAACCCCTTGCATATCCCTAGTTCTAGACTATAGCAGTGGTTCTCAACCGGTGTTCCGTGAACCCTTCACAGGTGTACCGCCAAATTGTGTAAAACTATGATGGACTTTAGCTGATTTCACAATGAAACACAAACCATTTAATTCTGAAACAGAAGGGGAGGGGGGGGGGGGGAAAAGAGAGAGACAGACAGACATGTGTGTCATCTACTTATATGTATGACGCCACTGCTGTAGTAAACACTGCCAATATTGACAAATAGCTATCTATTTATCTCTACTTTCAAAAAAAGTATGTTCTAGAGTTGTACAAGTAATAATGACAAGACAACACACAAACAATTTCAATGTCCATACACAGAACAAAATCCTTTGGCAAAATGTGTTTCCTTTGAGTACTTGACAACCCTCCCCCTTCCCCCCCGCACTCTCCCACTCCCTCCCATTACTGATAGAGAGGTGCAAGTGCCTACCATTGAATGTGTGTGCGCGCGTGTGTATATAAGCGTGTGTATGTACATTTACGTTTGTGTGTGTGTATGTGCGTCTGTACCAAGGGCGTAAGCTGGGGGGGGGGGGGGGGGGCACTTGGGTCATGGCCACCCCCAATCCAAAATAATAGTATTAAATTGTTCATGTGAATACCTTAAAATTTGATTATTAATTTGGATGAAAGAAATGAAAGATGAATCTAACACATAAAAACTACACTTTTTACTGCATAATAAAATGTCAAAAACTATTTAATTACTTTTAACCACATTCTTAATTATATTTCGCTATTTTTGTTTATTGATCTGCAGCTTGATGTGTGGCCAGGACTGGCGGCATCTTTGACGATTTGACCTGATATAGCGCCAACTAGCGGCTCTTTTGATGTATGCGGTATCCAATTTGACCTGGCCTAGCCGCTCTAGCAGTTCCTTTGATTTTTGAGAGTTGGCTTTTAACATATTTTGACCATAGTCAAAATCAAAACTTCCTGTTCAACTCTAGGTTAGTTTCTGTCTGGACTCTCGAGTTTGGAAATTGGAAGACTCAGTTCGTGTCTGTCTGGAGTTTGGATCACTCAGACGAGTAAAGTTTGTTCCCCCCAATGGACAAATTCATCACAAGAAAAATTAAAAATGAGCAAGGAGATATCAATGACAGTGCCACTACAAGTGGCGCTTGTAGGCCTATAACCAACGCCAGTATAAGCGATGCTGAACCAAATCCTAAAAATCCAAAATTCATCGTCAATATATGGAGGATTATTTGAGGTTGGTTTTTCATGGACAGAAGAAGAATGCCACATTCCACTGTGTGTTGCATGCGTTGAAAAACTGTCAAACAGTGCAATGGTTCTCAGTAAATTGAAACGTAATTTTACGACGAAACATGCACATCTTGCAACAAAAGACCAGTTATTTTAGGAAATTGATGGCAACGCAATCAAAACAAGTGAAATATTTTGAAAAAAATGCAAAGGTGTCAGGTAAGGTTCAAATTGCTTCTTATGGAGTTGTTGAATTAATAGCGCAGAAAATGAAGCCTCATACTATAGCTGAGTCACTTATTTTGCTGGCATGTCATAAAATTGTCAAAATAATGCTTGGTGATGAAGCGGAACAAGAAATTGCAAAAATTCCACTGTTTGACGATACAATTCGGAGAAGGATAAATGATGTCATCTAACATTGAAGAAAATGTAGCCGAGAAACTTACAAACTCGAATTTTGCTTTGCAAATCAACGAGTCCACCGACATTAGTGGTAAAGCACAATTATTAGCATTTGTTCATGAAAATGAGATACTGAACCAATTTCTGTGCTGTAGTGAACTTCCAGAAAATACTAGGAGGTCAAGACATATTTGATTCTGTGAATTCATATTTAGAAAACTTGAAAATTTCATGGGACTCGTGTTGGAATCTGCACGGACGGTGCTCCATCTATGGTGGGATGTGTCAAAGGATTCATTACGCTCGCAAAAAAACATAATCCAAATATATTATTCACCCATTGCTTTTTACATAGAGAAGCACTTGTTGCAAAGTCATTACCACTAGAATTAAAATCTGTGTTAGATCAAGTTGTTAATATTGTAAATTATATAAAATCAAGACCTTTAAAACGTCGCTTGTTTAAATAGCTCTGCAAAGCTATGGATGCACAGCACGAATGTTTACTTTTGCATACAGAGGTAAGATGGCTTTCAAGGGGAAAATGTCGTGTATTGAACTTGAAGTCAGTATTTTCTGAAAGAGAAGGAAATGATACCTTTTGCAAATACCTTATGAAATGTGGTGTGCTAAGTTAGCATATTTGGCAGGTATATTTAATTGTCTTAACAGCATTAATACCAGTATATGCAAGGGCGAAATGAAAACACTCACCTCTACAGACAAGCTATTAGCTTTTCAGAAAAATAGAGAGCAACAGAAAAAAATCTTGAAATGTTCCCTTTGATACCAAAATCCCAGTATTAAAAAGGTTGCTCCTATCGTGGTAGAGCATTTGGCATCAGTGGAAGACAACATCAAAAAATATTTTCCATCTTTGGATGTAGTGAAGTATGATTGGGTAAGAAATACATTTTCTCCAGTTAGTATGTCAGATTTTGATTTTACACTGCAAGAAGAAGAATTGACTTCTATTTCTACAGACCGCAGTCTTAAAATGAAACATTCAGATATGTCTCGATGCGTTCTGGATTTCTATTACAGAAGAATATCCTACAATATCAAAAAAAGCCTTGATAATTCTGATGCAGTTTTCTACATCATATCTCTGCGAATTAGGATTCTCAACTCTTACGAACATCAAATGCAAAAAACGGAAAAAACTTAGCGAACTTGAACACGAAATGAGAGTCGCCTTATCGGTTATACGCCCTAATAGTGATATAACTGAAAAAAGTCAGGCTCAAGCATCACATTAAAATACTAATTAATCTATAATTAATGAGGAATTATAGTTTATTATTTTATTGTTACTTTCAGAATAAAAAATTTATAACATACATGTGTACAATGTTCAATATCTTCATATACTGGTGATTAATAAAATGTTTTTTAAATTTTCTGAAACTTGCTTTTTTTCTTAAAAACCTGTGTTCACCTTTTAATCCCTTCAAGTGTGCCGCCAAAAATTCTAGTATTCGAAAGTGTGCCGCGAACACAAAAAGGTTGAGAACCACTGCTCTATAGCCAGGGAAACATTCTCGGCATCTATCCCGTCAATCCCCCTCAATTTTACATGTTACGATGAGATCACCTCTCATTCTTTGAAACTTGAGAGTATAGGCCCAATGCCCAATCTACTCAATCTCTCCTCATAGGCCAACCCTCTCATCCCAGAAAATGTCCCAATTACTACGCTTCAGCAATAAAGGCAAATAGAAATCTGAAATATACAGCCAATATACAGTGCAAGTCAGAGGAGCCAATATCCAGTTCACCAGTTATGTCACAAGATACCAGCTTTTAATGCAATTGGGATTCTGAATCCGAGGAAATTGGCCATATGGTTAATAATGAGGAAGAAAGCTGTAGACTGCAGAAAGCTATCAACGGACTGGTCAGGTGGGCAGAAAAGTGGCAAACAAAATTCAATCCGGAGAAGTGGGAAGTAATGCATTTGGAGAGGACAAACAAGGCAAAGGAATACACAATAAATGGAAGGGTACTCCGATGTGTAGAGGAACAGAGGGACCTTGGAGTGCACATCCACAGAACCCTGAAGGTAGCAGGACAGGTAGATAAGGCAATTAAGGTGGCATACGGGATACTTTCCTTTATTAGCCATAGCACAGAATATAAGGTCAGGTCACAGATAGAGTACTGCCTGCAGTTCTAGTCACCACATTACAAGAAGGATGTGATCGTATTAGAGAGGGTAGAGGAGATTTACGAGGATGTTGCCAGGCCTAGAGAATTTTAGCTATGAGGAAAGATTGGATAGGCTAGGGTTGTTTTATTTGGAACAGAGGAGGCTGAGGGGAGATTTAATTGAGGTGTATAAAATTATGAGGGGCCTAAATACACAGTGGATAGGAAGGACATATTTCCATCAGCAGAGACGTCAATAACCAGGGGGCATAGATTTAAAGTAATTGATAGAAGGATTAGAGGAGAGTTGAGGAGAAACCTTTTCACCCAGTGGGGGTCTGGAACTCACTGCCGAAAAGGGCACATTTTTTAAAAAATCATTTAAAAAAGTAATTGGATATGCGCTTGGAAGTGTCATAACTTACAAGGCTACGGACCAAGAGCTGGAAAGTGGAATTAGGCTGGATAGCTCTTTTCAGCTTGTGGAGACGCGATGGGCCAAATGGCCTCCAGCTGTGCGATAAATTTCTAAGAGTCTATGATTGGATATGATTGTCAGCTTGACTTCATGTTAAAAAATGACTCTCCATCTCCTAATGAATTTCTTCCGAAGCCAAACTGGTAACCAGATTACAATGTGCTGCAATTCAGTTGTTGCTGCATCGCCTCATTTTCTACTGCTATGAATTTTGGTAGGACTACTGGTCTATTAATCTTACACCACCACCTAGGTAAGAGTCCTCAGGGGAATATCCGGAGTTCAACAACAAACTAGTAGAGGTGACCAAATTGTTGTTATTGCTAATAATGACATTCTTTCTACCAACAATATTTCAGTGTATAGCCTCCATCCAGGCCAACTGCAGCTCTTGCAGGCTACCATTATATCTTCCAGACAGGGTCCAATCAAGCCCTGTATTTATTGCTGAACCCATGTTAAATGAGAAATTCTCAATGCAATTCAGTCCATCCTCTACTTGTGGTTGTAGTGGCCCAAAATGGTCTGGACACAATCTATCTTCCTGGAGTTTTCCCTGTTATCCCAAATTAATTAATTGAATCTTTTATTAGCCATTTATGTTCTCAATATTTGATGGAAAGATTTTCATACATGGCCTGAGCATGCTGAAGTCTGTTCGTGTTTCGCTCAGTGCTGTCTGAAGTCAAGTATATATGTTTGCAGCTAGCTACCACTTCCGCCAAATCCCACCTACTGGTAAGAAATTCCTAATTGTTGAACTATGAATGTCTTATGCAAGGGTGATCAAAGCAACAATATCACTCAATAGGCACATCCATATTTTTCAAAATTTACACTTATCGCTGGTGGTATTCCCTTCTTCCTTCGCTGTATAAAATATATGAACTCCTTGTCCTTTTACAACCCAACACACAAATCAGCTAAATTAATTTAAACTATTCTAATAATGTAATGCAAGTAAAGTACAACACTATGTAACAAATTTATTTCTTCAAATTTGCAAATGATCTTTTCAAAATAAAACAATTACATGATGCAAATGATGACGACCGATTACAGAAAATCAAGTAGCACCCAAATCACTGCAGCCAGTGCCAGATAGAACTGGGCTCTGGTTGTGCAAACGGTGCATTGCCTTCAAAGAAGTCGAAATTGGTGGACGTACCGCCCGTGGACCGCCGACATACCGCCCAAAATTGATCGAAAAATACCTATATACTGCCCACATACCGTCCAGCGGGAAATTCATCAGCAACATACCGCCAGGCGGTATGTATAACCATCCACCCAAAAGTCCAACATCGGTAGCATAGCGCCGATATACCAACGAGCTGCACACCGTCTGAAAAAAGGTGGTTTTGTGGTATATAAACTACAATGTTCCTCCCCCCAGCAATCTAGTCCCTGACCCCATCACCCCATCCCCCGAGAGATCTAATCTCTCTTCCCCCCCACAAGAGATCTAGTCCGCCACCCCACCCCCCCCGAAAAACGTGAAAATAAATAATAAGTATTATAAATAAATCAAAAACACTGCACAAAAACATTAAAAATCTAAACGTACCTGGAGACACTTACCTGTGATCCGATGTCAGCAGTTTCTGGCCTCCGGACTGCTCTTCTTGGGGGCCGGGACAGAGGTGTGCAGAAACATAGAAAATAGGTGCAGGAGTGGGCCATTCGGCCCTTTGAGCCTGCACCACCATTCAGTAAGATCATGGCTGATCATTCACCTCAGTACCTTTTCCTTTTATTCCCTCTTGAATATATCCAATGAACTAGCAGCAACACTCGGAACCCGAAGAGTCCAGAGTCCCAGACAACTTACCCTGCACGTCGGAGTAGACTGCCAGTTGCACTCCGCTGGCGCACCACTCAGGACCGCCCGGACCAATGTTGCCAGCACTCCGCCCTAGCGGTACCGGGCCATGAAGATTGACCGACCACCGCGAGACCGCACGGTCCACCAAATTCTGGCCCAAAGGCAGTAACTGTCAACAACCACTTGGATTTATATAGCGCCTTTAATGTAGTAAAATGTCCCAAGGTGCTTCAAGGAAGCGCCAACAAAGTCTGACACTGAGCCACGCAAGAAGATATTAGAGCAGTGGAGATAGGTTTTAAGGAGCATCTTAATCATAGAATCATAGAAGTTTACAGCACAGAAGGAGGCCATTTCGGCCCATCATGTCCATGCCGGCCAACAAGAGGCTATCCAGCCTAATCCCACTTTTCAGCTCTAGGTCCGTAACCCCACAGGTTGAGGCACTTCAGGTGCACATCCAAGAACTTTTAAAAATGTGGTGAGGGTTTCTGCCTTTACCACCCTTTCAGGCAGTAAGTTCCAGATCCCCACAACCCTCTGTGCAAATAAATTTCCCCTCTGTGCAAATAAATTTCCCCTCAAATCCTTCTACTAATTACTTCAAATTTATGTCCCTGGTTGTTGATCCCTCTGCAAAGGGAAATAGGCCCTTTCCATCCACTATGTCTAGGCCCCTCATAATTTTATACACCTCAATGAGATCACACCCCAGCCTCCTCTGTTCCAATGAAAACAATCCATCCTATCTAATCTGTCCTCATAGTTAAGATTCTCCACTCCCGGCAACATCCTCGTAAATCTCCTCTGAAGCCTCTCCAGTGCAATCATGTCCTTCCTGTAATGCGGTGACCAGAACTGCACGCAGTACTCCAGCTGTGGCCTAATCAGTGTTTTATATAGCTCAAGCATAACACCACCCCACCCCCCCTGCTCTTTTATTCTATGCCTCAGCTAATAAAGGCAAGCATTCCGTATGCCTTCTTAACCACCTTATCTACCTGGCCTGCTACTTTCAGGGATCTGCACTCCAAGATCCCTTTGTTCCTCTACACTTCTCAGTATCCTACCATTTAATGTGTATTCCCTTTCCTGGTTAGCCCTCCCAAATGCATTCTCTCACATTTCTCTGGATTAAATTCCATTTGCCACTGTTCTGCCCACCTGACATATCTTCCCGAGGTCCGCAGCTTTCTTCATTATCAACCACACAGCCGATTTTAGTATCATCTGTAAACTTCTTAATCATACCCCCTACATTCAAGTCTACATCATTGATGTACATCACAAAAAGCAAGGGATCTAGTACTGAGCCCTGCAGAACCCCACTGAAAACATCCTTCCAGTCGCAAAAACACACATGCTTCCTGCCTCCGAGCCAATTTTGGATCCAACTTGCCACTTTGCCCTGGATTCCATGGGCTTTTACTTTTGTAAATCAGTCTGCCATGCGGGACCTTATCAAAAGCTTTGTTAAAATCCATATACGCTACATCATACACTTTGCCTTCATCGACCCTCCTGATTGCCTCCTCAAAAAATTCAATCAAGTTAGTCAGACACAACCTTCCCTTAACAAATCCATGCTGACTGTCCTCGATTAATCCGTGTCTTTCTAAATGAAGATTTATCCTGTCCTTCAGGATTTTTTCCAATAATTTTCCCACCACTGAGTTTAGGCTGACTGGCCTGTAATTACTCGGTCTATCCCTTTCTCCCTTCTTAAACAAAGGTACCACATTAGCAGTTCTCCAGTCCTCTGGCACCAGACCTGAAGCCAGAGAGGATTAGAAAATGATCTTCAAAGCTTCTGCTATTTCCTCTTTGCTTCACTAAACAGCCTAGAATAAATTTCATCTGGACCTGGGGATTTATCCACTTTCAAAGCTGCTAACCACCTTAAATTCCTCCTCTTTCACTGTTTATTTCATCTAATATTTCACACCTCCCTGATAGTATTGTCTGCATCGCCCCTCTCTTTTTGTGAAAACAGACACAAAGTATTCATTAAAAGGAGGAAAGGGATGAAAGAGGTAGAGAGACAGACAGGTTTTGGGAGGGAATGCTAGAGTTTAAAGGCTAGGCAGCTGAAAGCACGACTGCCAATGATGGAGTAATTAAAATCAAGGATGTGCAAGAAGCCAGAATTGGAGGAGTACAGAGATCTCGGAGGATTGTTGGACTGGAGGAGGTTACAGAGATAGGGAGGGCTTGGAGGGATTTGAAAACATGGATGAGAATTAAAAAATTTGAGGCGTTGCTAGACTGGGAGGCAATGTACAGAGGGTGATAGACGAACGGGACTTGGTGCGAGTGAGGATATGGGCAGCAGAATGTTGGATACACTCAATTTTATGGAGGGAAGAAAATGGGAGGCTGGCCTGGAGACCATTGGAATAGTCAAGTCTGGAGATAACAGAGGCATGGATGAGGGTTCCAGCAGATGAGCTGAGGCAGGGGCTTAGTTGGGTGATGTTACGAAGGTGGAAGTAGACTGTCTTGGTGATGCCGCGGATACGTGGCTGGAAACGCATTTTGGTGTCAACTACGACAGCAACGTTGCAACAGTCTGGTTCAGCCTCAGACAGTGGCCAGGGAGAGGGATGGAATTGGTGGCTAGGAACGGAGTTTGTGGCAGGGACCGAAGACCATTGCCTCAGTCTTCCCAATATTTAGTTGGAAGAAATTTCTGCTCATCCAGTACTGGATGTCGGATAAGCAGTCAGACAATTTAGAGACAGTGGAGAGGTCGAGCGAGGTGGTGGTGAGGTAGAGCTGGTTGCCGTCAGCGCATATGTGGAACCTGACATTTGTGTTTTCGGATGATGTCGCGAAGGGCAGCACATAGATTAGAAGTAGGAAGGAGCCATGGAAAGATCCTCAGGAGACTCCAGTGTAACGGAGTGAGAGCAGGAAGAGAAGACATTGCATGTGATTTTCTGGCTATGACCAGATAGATAAGAATGGAACCAGGCCGAGTACAGCCCCACCCTGCTAGTAAATCTCTTCTGCACCTAGAATTGAAGACAGTACTCCAGCTAAGGCCTAACCAGTGTTTAATAATGGTTTAGCATAACTTCCTTGCTTCTGTACACTATTCCTCTTAATAAAGGATCCCTATATGTTTTTTTAAAACAGACTTCTCAACTTGTCCTGCCACCTTCAAAGATTTGTGTATAATGTCCCCAGGTGTCTCTCTTCCTGCACTCTTTAAATTGTATCATTTAGTTCATATTGCCTCTCCTCATTCTTCCTACCAAAATGTATCACAAGCTACCAACAGGAATTAGTTTTCAAGTGGACATAACCATCTCCAAATTAGCTGTTGGAAAGTATGTAATTCTCATGAGCACAAACCAAAACAAACTTGACATGTTTTTCACAACTTAAAACAAAACAGTGAAAATGTTAGCAGCAGGTTAGTTTTGCTGCTACACTCCGAAGTCAAAACATAACGATAGGGTCATTAGAACAAGACTGATGTTTGTGGATCTTATTATCCTTTTTTTAAACTCTACATATTTTCACGACTGCATTTCAGACTATTTATGCCCCAATATCTAGGCAAGTTTGATAATGTCCAGAGGATAATGGAGGAAACTTTCCTTTCGCTGTTTTTCAAAGACGAGGTGGATTCTACAGAGAGATGGGATGAACCAGTAGATAAAGCAAATTTAAACGCCACTACACTGTCGTTATAGACTTCAACCAAGTTATTGAACTGTAAATGAACAAGTGAATTAATTACTGGTAGAAAGTTATATATATTCTTACAATAGTTAAGCTTTGCTAAGTCCTCATATCGGAGAAAATAGTTTGCAATTTTTTTCTAAATTAATTGCAACCAACCTTTTAAAGTATTATCCCCTATTCTCATCAATTATGGAAGTCATCTACTTTAATAATCTTTGGAAATCCAAGACAGATTACAAAGGCTCTAGATAAAACTAATTGATTTGAAAATTCCTAGCTAATAACTATCGCCAAAATAGTTACCAGAGCTTCATAAATTTAAGTAACTGACAATCGGACATACATCTGAACAAATCATTCAGTTCATGTGTTTGAATTGTATAACTTGGCTTCCCCTTCTAGCAAACTGCCTGAAAATAACCAACTGGTCATTGAAACATTGGCCCAGAATGTGCGCTGGGCAATAACAGCGAATGAATAGCGTGCTACCCCCTTTGAAATTGGCCGCAATTTCAGGATTTAGCCACGAAGCTGTGGTCAGTCATTCACTGCTCCAACATTTGCTGCGCTGTGGCACCTCCCCACAGCCGGCAATTAGTGAAACATAGAAAATAGGTGCAGGAGTAGGCCATTCGGCCCATCGAGCCTACACCACCATTCAATAAGATCATGGCTGATCATTCACGTCAGTACCCCTTTCCTGCTTTCTCTTCATACCCCTTGATCCTTTTAGCCATAAGGGCCATATCCAACTCCCTCTTCAATATATCTAACGAACTGGCATCAACAACTCTCTGCGGAAGAGAATTCCACAGGTTAACAACTCACTGAGTGAAGAAGTTTCTCCTCATCTCGGTCCTAAATGGCTTACCCCTTATCCTTAGACTGTGACCCTTGGTTCTGGACTTCCCCAACATCAGGAACATTCTTCCTGCATCTAACCTGTCCAGTCCCATCAGAATTTTATATGTTTCTACGAGATCCCGTCATTCTTCTAAACTCCAGTGAATACAGGCCCAGTCGATCCAGTCTCTCCTCATATGTCAGTCCTGCCAGCCCAGGAATCAGTCTGGTGAACTTTTGCTGCACTCCCTTAATAGCAAGAACATCCTTCCTCAGATTAGGAGACCAAAACTGAACACACTATTCCAGGTGAGGCCTCACCAAGGCCCTGTACAGCTGCAGCAAGACCTCCCCTACTCCTATACTCAAATGCCCTAGCTATGAAGGCAAACATGCCATTTGCCTTCTTCACCGCCTGCTGCACCTGCATGCCAACTTTCAATGACTGATGCACCATGACACCCAGGTCTCGTTGCAGCTCCCCTTTTCCTAATCTTCCGCCATTCAGATAATATTCTGCCTTCATGTTTTTGCCACCAAAGTGGATAACCTCACATTTATCCACATTATACTGCATCTGCCATGCATTTGCCACTCACCTAACTTGTCCAAGTCACCCTGCAGCCTCTTAGCATCCTCCTCACAGCTCACACCGCCACCACACCGTCATCTGCAAACTTGGAGATATTACACTCAATTCCTTCATCTAAATCATTGATGTATATTGTAAATAGACCCTGAGCCTTGCAGCATCCCGCTAGTCACTGCCTGCCATTCTGAAAAGGACCCGTTTATCCCGACTCTCTGCTTCCTGTCTTCCAACCAGTTCTCTATCCACGTCAATACATTACCCCCAATACCATGTGCTTCAATTGTCAGTGTAATCAGTCAAATGGAGGAAAACTTGGGCTTTTCCGCAGGAATATCACTGTTCAATACCTCATTAAAAGTTAGACTTTGTTGGAGTAGGTGTTACTGGTGTTTTAACAGCATATTGACTGCTAAACAAACATTATGGCCCTGAAAAACTAATTTTAATTTTGTCTGTCAAATTTCTCTATAATGATGAAAATTACAATTAAGAAACTTCAAACAAAAATTATATTTAAAAGTTTGTATATATTTATTTCAGGTTTACCTTTTCCCCATGTGACAGCCCCAATCTTTGTTTTGCTCTAACTTTTTTTTTTAAAGTGGGGATAAAAGCAGCCTTTTCACTTCCTGGTTCCCTGTCTGAGAATTCTGCATTGCGATTGGCTGCTTAGACAGCTTGTTGACGTCACAACAGCTCGCACTATGGAATTCCCACTACACTGCACGGATCTCATCAGCACATCGAAAATGCCAAACCTCTTGCCGCAGTGATTGTGAAATCTTTGTGACCAACTTTCTTCGGGGCCAGTGGCAAATGCCTTCAAGAACATAAGAAATAGGAGCTGGAGTAGGCCATTTGGCCCTTCAAGTATGCTCCAGCATTCAACAAGATTATGGCTGATCTACCTCAACTCCACCTTCCCGCAATGTCCCCATATCCCTTAATTCTCCAAAATTTATCGACCTCCGTCTTGAATATACTCAACGACTGAGCATCCACAGGTCTCTTGGATAGAGAATGTCAAAGATTCACAACTCTTTGCATGAAGAAATTTTTCCTATTCGCAGTCCTAAATAGACGACCCTTTATTCTGAGACTGTGACCCCGTGTTCTAGATTTCCCCAGCCAGGAGAAACATTTTCTTTGCATTAACCCTCCCAAGCCCTTTTAAGAATTTAATACGTTTCAATTAGGTCACCTCTCATTCTTCTAAACTCTAGGGAATATAGGCCTAGTCTACTCAATCTCTCCTCATGGGGCAATCCCCTCATCTGAAGAACCAGTCTAGTGAACTTTCGTTCCACTCCCTCTAAGGCAAGTATGTACAGTCATCATCATTGGCAGTCCCACGGAATCGAGGAAGACTTGCTTCCACTCTTAGCATGAGTTCTTACGTGGCTGTACAGTCCAATACGAGAACCACAGTCTCTGTCACAGGTGGGATAGATAGTCGTTGAGGGTAAGGGTGGGTGGGACAGGTTCGCCGCACGTTCTTTCCGCTTCGTGCGCTTGATTTCTGCATGCTCTCGGCGATGAGACTCAAGGAGCTCAGCACCCTCCCGGATGCACTTCCTCCACTTAGGGCAGCCTTTGGGCCAGAGGCTCCCAGATGTCAGTGGGGATGTTGCACTTTATCAGGGAGGCTTTAAGTGTGTCCTTGTAACGTTTCCTCTGCTCACCTTTGGCTCATTCGCCGTGAAGGAGTTCCGAGTAGAGCGCTTGCTTTGGGAGTCTCTTGTCTGGCATGCGAACTATGTGGCCTGCCCAGCGGAGCTGATCAAGTGTGGTCAGTGCTTCAATGCTGGGGATGTTGGCCTGGTCGAGGACGTCAACGTTGTCCTCCCAGGAGATTTGTAGGATCTTGCGGAGACATCGTTGGTGGTATTTCTCCAGTGACTTGAGGTGTCTAGTGTACATGGTCCATGTTTCTGAGCCATACAGGAGGACGAGTATTACTGCAGCCCTATAGACCACGAGAGTTTGGTGACAGTTTTGAGGGCCTGGTCTTCAAACACTTTTCCTCAGGAGGCCGATAGCTGCACTGGCACACTGGAGGCGGTGTTGGATCTTGTCGTCAATGCCTGCTCTTGTTGATAGGAGACTCCAGAGAGAAGAAAAGTGATCCATGTTATCCAGGGCCACGCCGTGGGATCTTGATGACACGGGGGGGGGGGGGGGGGGGCGGCAGAGCTGTGCGGCGAGGACAGGCTGGTGGAGGACCTTTGTCTTACTGATGTTTAGCATGAGGCCCATGCTTTCGTACGCCTCAGTAAATACAGCGACTATGTCCTGGAGTTCAGCCTGTGTGCGCGCAGATGCAGATGCAGACGTCATCCGCGGTTGGGGCAATGACGCAGCCCTGCTTGACCCCGGTCCGGACGTGGATTGGGTCTGTGATGGATCTGTTGGTAAGGATCACGGCCTGCATATCGTAGTGGAGCAGGCGGAGGATGGTGACGTACTTTTGGGGGCATCCGAAGCGGAGGAGGACACTCCATAGACCCTTGTTGTTGACAGTGTCAAAGACCTTTGTAAGGTCAAAGGCGGCCATGTATAAGGGCTGGCGCTGCTCCCTGCATTTTTTCTGCAGCTGTCGCGCTGCAAAAATCATGTCCGTTGTGCCCCGCAGAGGACGAAATCCGCACTGCGACTCAGGGAGGAGCTCCTCGGCCACAGGGAGAAGACTGTTGAGGAGGACTCTAGCGACAATTTTCCCAGTGGCTGATAGCAGGGAGATTCCTCTAGTTGCCGCAGTCGGACTTGTCCCTTTTTAAAAAAAAAAAGGTGGTCACGATCACTGCATCTCTAAGATCTCCCGGCATGCTCTCTTCCCTCCAGATGAGAGGGGTGAGGTCATGTATTCACGCCAGCAGTGCCTCTCCGCCATACTGCAGTGCCTCAGCAGGGATTTCATCCGCTCCCATAGCCTTGTTTTTTTTAGCTGTCTTATGGCTTTTTCTACCTCGTGCAGTGCTGGGGTCTCAGGTGGTGGCGGGTAGCATGCTGCAGAATGGAATCGAGAACTCAAAAGTAAAGTCTCGATTGAGGAGATCTTCGAAGTGCTCCTTCCAGCGGGCCCTGACTGCCTTGGTATACTTGATGAGTGTTTTCCCGTTCTTGGCCAACAGCGGGGTGGGGCCTTGGACTGAAGGTGGCCTTGACTGCGATGAAGAATCCTCGCACATCATGGCTGTCGGCCAGCTGCTGCATCCCCTGTGTTTTCTCCATCCACCACCTGTTCTTTAGGTCCCGGGTTTTTGTTGGGCCTCCGCCTTGAACCGTCTGTAATGCTGCTTTGCTGCTCCAGAGTTGGGGTTGTTCTTTAAGGCTCAGAAATGCCCTGCGCTTGTGATCTATAAGCTCTTGAATCTCCTGATTATTCTCATCAAACCAGTCCTGGTGTTTCCTGGTCGAGTGACCAAGCATCTCTTTGCAGACACTGGTTATGGAGACCTGGAGGGCAGACCAAGCGCTGTGAGCATTCTGCGTCTCGGGGTCATCAAGGCACGCCAGGTTAGCTGTGAGGCGCTGATTGTATAGAGCTCTCTTAGTTGGGTCCTTAAGTGCCCCGGCATTGACATTTTTGTGGCACTGCTTCTGCACACAGTACTCCAGGTGTGGCCTCACCAATGCCCTGTATAATTGCAGTAAGAGTTCTTTACTATTGTACTCGAATCCCTTTGAAACAAAAAGCTAACATACCATTTGCTTTCCTAATTGCTTGCTGTGCCTGCATGTTAACTTTGTGATTCATGTACAAGGACACCTCCAAATGCAAACATTTCCCAGTCTCTCACCATTCAAAAAATATTCTGCTTTTTTTGTTTTTTCTACCAAAGTGGATAACTTCACACTTCCCCACATTGTATTCCATTTGCCATGTTCTTACCCACTCAGTCAACCTGTCTATATCTCTCTGCAGCCTCTTTGCATCCTCCTTGCAGCTTACTTTCCCACCTAACTTTGTATCATCAGCAAACTTGGATACGTTACACACAGTCCCCTCATCCAAGTCATTAATATAGATTGTAAATAGCTGAGGCCCAAGCACTGATCGTTCCGGTACCTGCTAGTTACAGCCTGCCAAGCTGAAAAAGTCCTGTTTATTTCTTCTGTTTTCTGTCCATTAACCAATATATTACCTCCAATCCTGAGTCCTAGCACCTTATTGAATGCTTTTTCAAAATCCAAATGAACTACATCCACTGGTTCCCCCATATCAATCCTACGAGTTACATCTTCAGATTTTTCAAACACAATTTCCCTTTCATAAAACCATGTTAACTCTGCCTAATCATATTACGATTTCACTGCTGACCGCAAATTCTGGGCCATTATATTCAGTTAAGCTAGGACATTATTTCTGTGAAAGAAACCATTTTTAAACTCGTACAATTAAAAGGAGCCACTACTTTAATCAAAATGCTTCATTGTTGTCACAAAGATATTTTGTTTTTGATCATTAGGCATCAGCTTTGATTAGCAGAGTTCTGCCCTGGTACCCATATTATTCAATGTTTACACCAGTGATCTGCCCAAAAGAGTCCCGCAAGTTCGTATATATGCTGATGACATTGTCTTGGCCACGCAAAACACAAATCTGTTCATCACCAAACCCCTGACCAGTGATTTGCAGAGGATGGAGGCCTACTTCCACCGATGGCAACTCCGGCCAAACCTGCAAAAGACTGTCACTTCGACATTCCACCTCAACACCCATCAAGCAAACCAAGCTTTGAAAGTCTCCTTTTGTGGCGCATAGGTAAACCATGCCAAAAAACCCTCCTATTTAGCAGTCACACTTGATCACACCCTGTCATATAGACAACATCTCCAGAACCTTGGGAAGAAACTAAAAAGAGTACTGTCAACTCGATCCAGAAACTCGCCGGATCCACATGGGGAGCAGTTGCTCAACCCCTCCATATGGCAGCACTCGCCCTAGTGTACTCTACAGCAGAGTACTGCTCTCTAGCATGGCAATCAAGTCCATGTGTCAAACCGATGATGTCCAGCTGAATTCTACTATGAGAATATCACTGGTACGCTTTTATCTACACCAACACCTTGGCTCCCAGTGCATGCAAACATCGCACCACCACACCTACGCCGTGAATATGCAGTCCCCAAAGAATACAACCACTACACCAGCAAAGATATGCCGATCCAGGCCGACTTCAACAACCTATCAACCAACCGTCTCAAATCTACAAGGACATTTTGGACCGTCACCAAGCCCCTTCAGCGATCTCCCCTCAGTCTTGATGACTGATGGCGAAGAACTGCGCCATACAGAATGGATTCCTTATAGAGGACCCCACAGTACAACCTGTAGGATCAAACCTTCCTCGCAAACAGTAAACAACCATTAATCGCCTCAGAACTGGTCTGGGTAGATGCTGCCACATTCTCCACAGGTGGGAGATTAAAGCATCCCCATCATGCGACTGTGGAGCTCCTAATCAGACCCTGGAGCACATCATTGAGCACTGCCCTCAGAGGAAGTTTGCTGGCAGCCTACAAGATATCCACGCTGTTACACCGGAAGCTTTGGCTTGGATATTGACTATATAATTAAAAATTGCTGTATTTGCTTTGCTACAATCATACGATTATTAGCAAAATATTGTGTTCTATTAACCAAGACTATGGCTATTAAAACATGGAAAGAATTGAAAGAACTGTAAATCTTAGTCATACCAGACAACAGTATCTTCTTCTGCATGTTTTAGTAACTATTGCATTACATGTCATCTCACGGCAAAATTCTCTGGACCACGGTTACTGTGGGGATACAACACCATTCCTAGCAGAAAGATAGTGAATTACTTGAGTGCATTAAAGCTAGTTTTCTGGAACAATATATTACAGAACCAACAAGTGGGCAGGCCACATTAGATTTAGTAATGAGCCCAACTTAGTTAATAATCTAAACAGTAAGGCAACATTTTTCCAACAGTGGTCATATGATGATCGACTTCAAGGTTACATTTGAAAAGGAGAAAATTAGCAGTTACTAAATTCTAGATTTTGGTAAGGCAAACTTTAACTGAATGAGACAGAGAATGACAACAGTAAACTGGGCAAATCTGTTAATGGGTAAATCGACAGATCAGTGGGAAGTGTTCAAAAAGTTAGCTTAATACAGGACCAATTTATACCCTGAAGGGTAAAGATCTCTAACAAATAAAACAGCCATGGTCAACAAAAAAAAAAGAGGCGAGAGATAACAAAACTAAAGGAAAGAGCATATAAAAATTAAAAGAACGGTGTAAATCCAAGGGACTGGGAAAGATGAAGAACAGCAAAGGAAGACAAAGCCAGTAAGAGCAGCAAAAAGGGAATACAAAAATAAAGTTGCGAGTGACATCAAGAACAACAAAGATTTTACAAGTTTGTAAATCATAAGGAGGCAATGGCAAACTTGTTGAATAATTACTGAGAGTCTTCACAGTAGAGGAAGAGGATAATATATTTGACATTCCAAGGAAATTGATAATGAATCAAGGACTGAAACTCACTAAAGGTAACGTAAGCAAGAAAACAGTATTAGAAAAAGTAATGCCGCTAAAGACAGACAAATCCCCAGGACCTGATGGTTTCCATCCCAGGGTTTTAAAGGCAGTAGGGGAGGAAACTGCAGATGCTTTAGTCATAATCTTCCAAAGCTCTTGATTGAAGAATTTTTCCTTTAGTTTGGAAAATTGCAAAGTGAGTGAGAGAAACCAGGAAATTAAAGACCTGTTAATCCAACATCTGTTGTGGGGAAGTCATTGAAATCTATAATAAAGGACAGTGTGACTGAGCACTTGAGAAAATGGAGCTGATTTGGAGACACAACATGGATTTGTAATGGGTAGGTCATGTCTAACGAACCAAACTGAATTTTTGAGGAAATAACTAAAATAGTAGACGGGAATGTCTATGGATGTAGCTTTTATGGACTTCTGGAAGGTATTCAATAGCGGTTCCACATAAGAGACTTGGCTAAAATTAAAGCTCATTGACCTGGTTAGGCGATTATTGACATGGTTAGGCAATAGAAGAGTCGGGATAAAGGGCATGTACTCAAATTGGAAGAAAGTGATTTGTGGTGTCCCACGAGGATCTGTGTTGGGGCCCTAACTATTCACTATATTTATTAATGGCTTAGATAACATGAGAGCCATATATCAAGTTTACCTGACAAAGATTGGTGGTATAGAAAGTAGTGTAGACAGGAGCATAAAATTACAAAGAGACATTAAGTGACTGGGCAAAAATGTGGCAGATGGACTTAAACGCAGATAAAGAAAGAAAGACTTGGATTTATATAGTGCCTTTCACAACCACCGGACGTCTGAAAGCGTTTTACAGCCAATGAAGTACACTTGAAGTGTGCTCACTGTTGTAATGTAAGAAATGACAGCTAATTTGTGCACAGCAAGCTTGCACAAACAGCACTGAGATAATGACCAGATAATCTGTTTTTGTTAAGTTGATTGAGGGATAAATATTGGCCAGGACACCAGGAATAACTCCCCTGCTCTTCTTCGAAATAGTGCCTTGGGATCTATTACGTTCACTTTAGAGAGCAGACGGAGCCTCGGTCATCCGAAATAAGTATGAGGTCATCCAGTTTGTACCCCAAAAAAATAGATCCAAGTATTTTTTAAATGGTGAAAGGCTAGGAACAGTGGAGGTCTAAAGAAATTTAAGGGTCCACACACAAATATCACTAAAATGTAACAGGTACAAAAATATAATAAAATGTGCTAATGAAATGTTAGCCTTTATAACTTGAGGACTAGACTATAAAGGACAGGAAGTTTTGCTACAGTTATACAAAACTCTGGCTAGACCACCTCTGGACTACTGTGTACAGTTCTGGGCACCACATCTTCGAAAGGATATAGTGACCTTGGAAGGAGTGCAGTGCAGATTCACCAGATTGTTACCAGGGGTCCAAGGGTTAGCTTATGAGGAGAGAGAAGACGGTTGAGGAGTCTAGCAATGACTTTCCCAGTGGCCGACAACTCAATCAAGCTTATGGTCTACAGGGCTGTAGTGATACTTGCCCTCCTGTATGGCTCAGAGACGTGGACCATATACAGTAGACACCTCAAATCGCTGGAGAAATACCAACGATGTCTCCGCAAGATCCTGCAAACCCCCTGGGAGGACAGATGCACCAATGTCAGTGTTTTCGATCAGGCCAACATCCCCAGCATCGAAGCACTGATAACACTCGACCAGTTCCATTGGGCGGGCCACATTGTTCACATGCCCGACACAAGACTCCCAAAGCAAGCACTCTACTCGGAACTCCTACACCGCATACAAGCCCCAGGTGGGCAGAGGAAAAGCTTCAAGGACCACCCTCAAAGCATCCTTGATAATGTGCAACATCCCCACTGACACTTGGGAGTCCCTGGCCAAAGACCACCCCAAGAGGAGGAAGAGCATCCAGGAGGACGCTGAGCACCTCGAGCCTTGTCGCCGAGAGCATGCAGAAAACAAGCGCAGGCAGCGGAAGGAGCGTGCAGCAAACCAGACTCCCCACCCATCCTTTCCTCCAACGACTGTCTGCCCCACCTGTGAAAGAGACTGTAATTCCCATATTGGACTGTACAGTCACCGAGAACTCACTTTTAGAGCGGAAGTAAGTCTTCCTTGATTTTGAGGGCCGATGATGGTGATATGAGGAGATTACATAAACTATGCTTTTATTAACTGGACTTTAGAAGGTTATAGTCATGATTTGATTGACGTTTTTAGGATTTTGAAAGGAATTCGAGAGAGCGAGAGCGAAAGAGAGAAAGAGAGAGAAAAAGAAAAAAAGAGAAAAAGAGAAAGAGAAAGAGAAAAAGAGAAAAAGAGAAAGAGAGAAAGAGAGAGAGAGAGAGAGAGAGAGAGAGAGAGAGAGAGAGAGAGAGAGAGAGGGGGGGGGTTAGAAACTCGGTTGGCTATCAACACCATTTAATGCTCCGGAGAGGCGGTAAAGCATCGCTAATGGCTTAATGCCCAGTCGCAGAGATTTTAGCATCACCCGGAAACTTTGGTTGACTTTTACTGGCAGCGCTAAAATTTATCGCTTCGCAGTCCAACGACAGCCAGATCATGACATCAACACGTGTAAAACGCCCCACTAGCGCCCCGGACACAAACTTCGGTTTGTGTGCCTCACTTACCGACAGTTGCTGAACATGCCAGAAAAACCAGGTGGTCCCAGCTTCTTTCAGTGATACCAGGAGGGTAATTAAAGGGATGAGCAACTGGGTTACTCAGAGTTCACAGTGAGCACTACATTTCCACATTGCACAGTGCGTGTATCTCTGGGATTGCTGAGGCAGTCTTCAAACTTAGTTTGGTCGCGATTTGAGGTGTGCATTTATTTACATGGGTGCAGTGCTAACACGCCACCCTCGCCTCCTCCAAGCAATTGATAGGCGGCATCTACAGACAAGGGAGATTGGAAATGTGGGGCCACGAATGGGGAAATCCCGTACATGTCGGAGCAGGAGACCTTACTCCCCAAGGGTTTATCGTGAGCAATCATCATACCATGACATGCCTAAGGAGCACTGCGTTAGAAGGCTATGAATCCAATGCCTTGACCGCTCTGGAGGCAGCCTTTAGTACTCCTCTGATCAAGTGTCACGTTTCATTGTCTGCTGCATGCTGCACAACCTGGCCATCATAAGGGCCCAGACATTGCCACTGGAGATTGCAGCTCAACCTCAGGAGGAGGAAGAGGAAGAGGAGCATGACAAGGCAGACGAGGAGGAGGATCAGCAGCCAGAGGAGGCACCGTGCCAATGCTGTCGCTGCAAGGGTCGCACGTCAGCGCCTCATTCTGCCCGATTCTGATGATTCAACGACCACATGACTATCACTATGTGCTAGGCTGATGGCGCAGCTCCGTGAAATTCTCAATTCATACACACAAGGGCAATGCAAACGGTCAACTCAACATTTTATTATCTCGAACAAGAGTGTGCTCTCAAGCAGCACACCAGCAACCCTTCACCGTCAACTAAAAGAATGTAACAAATGCCTCTTGAAACAGCATAACACAGAAGCAACTTCATAATTATATGTACAAACACCCCTCCCATCTGAAATGCAAGACCAGCTTGCCATATTGTGGCAAGACCTTTCCACAAACAGGAGTCAAACATCAGCAACAAAATATGTACAATTAGATTTACAACATGTGAATGTCTGGTCACGGTGGACAAAGTCATTATTGTGACTTACTCTCATAGTTCCCACTCCTTCCCTTTTCCCCCTCCCATGCCTACTGCTCCTGCTTGAAGGTTGCTGTGTTTGTGCGGCAGAGACTGCAGACGGCCTCACAGGGTGCCCTTGTCTAGCTCTGGGCCTGGAAGGCCCGGCTGCGGACTGCACCATCTCCGCATGGGCGGCAGCAGTCTGGGAGGGGTGTGGTGCAGACGGCGGCAGATGCAAAGGCGGAGTGGCAGTGATGGGAGCCGAATGCTGTCATCGTGAGAGGGGACAGCACTTTCCATTTCCATCAACACACTGCCACGCCCCCGGGGCAGAGTCTCAGCATCCGGAGCAATCAGCTGGAACACAGTTTGCTGCCCTGTTTCGGCACCAAGAGTTCCCTGTTAGACTGTGAGGACTCCAGAGGGGATGGCAGCAGTCAGTGCTTGTGTGGCATCAACCAGAGTCTACAACGCAGCAGACCGAGAGTTGATGCCACCAACCAGTGACTGCTTCACATCACGAAGGTCTTGCATAGCTTCAATCTGTGCTGTGATAGCTGCTGCCACATCAGTCATGGCACGCGCCCTCACCTCTGGGTCCCCACGGTCAAATCGCCACCTCCAACGTCCTTTGGTACTTGCCAAGGATGGGTTCGATGGGATTCTCAGAGGCACGCGCAATGGTGAAGGCGGCCTCCCACAATCTCTCAACAAGTGCATCCATGCTGGGCGGTACTCTTACCAATGCACAGTGCATCAAGAGACTCTCTTGCCATACACTCCAAATCCAGGTCCACATCGGAGTCAGGCTCAGTAGGACTTGGGCGCCGACTCACCCGGACTCGGGCACTGACACCCTCTGGGGAGATGACCCCCGAGCTTCCCCACGCACTGAACGTTGGCTGCAGGCCACTGGATCGAGGAGCCTCAGGCTTGTCAAACCCCTGGAAGATCGGCTCGTCCACCGAGGTGGTGTCCCCACTGTCTTCAGCAGATGGATCCTGCAGAAGTGGCGCAGAACTGTTGTCCATTTCCTCTTCATCTCTCCTGTCATTGGAGGTGGACATCTCACGTGCAGGCTGTTGCACCTCTGGCTTATTATCTGTAGCACAAAGTGACAGAAGGGGGTGCGGGGGCAAGAAAGGAAGAAGGAGGTGACATAGTATGTGTAAAGTGGCCAAGGCATGTGGTTTCATTGGTAAATGGTCTCATTTAAGAGGGAAAGGGGATGAACATACCGTCACTGTCCCCAGGGGGCTCGGCTTTGCCGACCACTACCGCACCCACTTGTACACCCACTCCCACTTCCATGAGGGCGCGGAGTTCAGGCTCCCCTCCTCCGGTCCGCAGCTGTTCGCGCCTGCTGGTGAGCAAGTTTTGCCTGCCATAACAAACAGAAGATGATGTAAGTGTGCAGCTAATAGTCTGTCACATGTGCCTTGCAGAGTTGAATAGCTGCTAATGTATGGGAGTGTGCAAATATATATTTGACTCTCAGTTGCTGCGCAAAATGGCTGTGTGAACGGTGAGATTTGGTGGCTACCAGCTAAGATTAAGTGTAAGGCTAACATTTTTACAACACATATAAAAAAAAAGTGAGAAAAGGTAGTAAGGGGAGGGGTGTGGCTGAGTAGGGACCAAGAAGAAGAGCTTCGCATGAAGGCCCAGGGTATGGCTGCTGAACTGAGGCGGAACTTTGCAGCTCTCTTCAGCAACGAAGACCATAAAAGCCTGGTACACATATTGAAGGAACATATTGTACATTGAGAGAGAAAGCAAGGTTCAAATTATGGCATTGCAAGGTTAATAGAAAGGGTACTCACCAGGATGACCCGAGTGAGGTCGGTCGTTCAACTTCTTACGACATTGTGTCGCAGTTCTGGGCACCATGCTTCGTGCAGACACAGGCTGTACCATCTCCCTCCACAAACACCGAAAAACTCTTGGCAGTGGCCTCCTACCACTCTCAGGCTGCAGGACATCCGCCTCTCAACAGCCTCCATCAAACTCTCCAGGCTGCATTGGAAAACCGGTGGGTACACTGGTGATCTGCTGTCTCAGCAGATGTTGCCACTCGCGGACTGAGATGAAGAAACTGCGCCTGCGCAGTCATCTTACATCCCCTTTTAAGAAGCGGCTGATGCCGGAATGTCTACCGAGCATTGCCTCATCCACATTTGCTCTGGGAATTTATCGCTACGACTTCCCCCTTCACGGCACGGAGAATTGTGTAACGACTGACCGACCAGCCAGGATTAAAGCCTCAAAATTAACGTTACTAAAGTTCCAATCCAGAGCGTGAGACACCCTGCGTGAGAGAGCGCACATTTTTTTTTCCCCGCTGGTGGGAGAGTCTAGGACAAGGGCACATAAATTCAAAAAGCAGAGCCAGGCCATTCAGGAAAGAAGTTAGCAAATACTTCTTCACACAAAGGGAGGTTGAAGTGTAGCACTCAACTCACACAAAAAGCAGTAGATGCTAGCTCAATTAATAATTTTAAATGAGATTAATAGATATTTTTTACACAAGGGTATAAAAGGATATGGAGCCAAGGCAGGTGGATGGAGTTAAGATACAAATCAGCCATGACCTCAATGAATGGCAGAACAAGCTCGTGGGACTGAAGGGCCTACTCCTATGCCTATACTTCTATTCTTATTGTTTGGGGTCAGTGTTTGTTATCCAATGTAGCAATTCTGCCTCAGCAAAAAATGGATATACTCCACACCCCATTTAATATTTTATCCCTTTTTTTTTTACATTTTTAAACATTTACCCATGATCCTTAGCATGTGAATCTACTTTTAAAATAAAGCTCAAGAAATTTTAACTAAACTGGTGGTGGTGGATGGATGTTTTATCAGACTGTGAGGTGGTTTGCAGTGGTTATCCCAAAGGGTCAGTTTTAGATCCATTACCTCTTCAATTTTTATAAACAACCTAGGTGTAGGAAGCAGCATTATAAAGTTTGCAGATGATACAAAACTTGGCAACGTTGTCGAGAGTAATGAGGAAAGTTGTAGACTTTAGAATGACATAGGCAGGCTGATTAAATGGGCAGAAGCATGGCAGATGGAGTTCAATGTGGAGAAGAGTGAAGTGATGCACTTTGGGAGGACTAAAATAGTAAAACAGTATACTATAAATGACACAATTTTGAAAGTGTAAATGAGCAGAGACGACAATGACAACAACAACAATGGCAAGTATTTATAGAATGCCTTTAACGTAGTAAAATGTTCCAAGGGGCTTCATGGGAGCGTTGTTAAACAAAATCTGACACCAAGCCACACAAGGAGAATTTATAGCAGGTGACCAAAAGCTTGGTCAAAAAAGGTAGGTTTTAAAAGGAGGAAAGACAGGCGGAGAGATTTTGGGAGAGTCTTCCAGATTTTAGGGCCTTGGCAGCTGAGGGCACAGCCATCAATGGTTGAATGGTTAAAATCCAGGATGTTCCAGAAGCCAGAATAAGAGGACGCAGATATCTCGGAGGGTTGTGGGGCTGCAGGAGATTGCAGAGATAAGGAGGGATGAGGTCATGAAAGGATTTGACCTTGGTGTGCATATACTTAAGTCCTTAAAAGGTGGCAGGGCAAGTTGATAAGGTAATTAAAAAAGCATATGGGTTACTTGGGTTTATAAATAAAGGCATAGAATATAAAAGCAGAGATTATGCTAGAACTTTATAAACCACTGGCTAGATTTCAGCTGGAGTATTGTGGACAAATTTGAACAACACACTTCAGAAAAGATGTAAAGGCCTTAGAAAAGGTAGAGAGGAAGTTTACCATGGATGAGGGACTTCAGTTATGAGGAGAGGTGGGAAAAGTTAGGACTGTTCTCCTTGGAGATTAAAAGGTGATCCAATAGAGATTTTCAAATTGAGAGGTTTTGATATCGGGAAAAACTCTTCCCTCTGGCAAGTGAGTCAATAACCAGAGGTCACCGATTTAAAATCATTGGCAAAAGGAGAATGAGAATTTTTTTCACTCAGAGTTGTCAGGATCTAGAACGCTCTACTGAAAAGGTAGAGGAAGCGGATACCATAAATAATTTAAAGTGAGTTGAACAGGTACTCGAGGATGAGGAACTTACAGGGTTTATGGGCAAAAAGCAGCGTATGGGACCAAGCACAACTGCTCTTACAAAGAGCCAGTATAAGCACGACGGGCTGAATGGCCTCCTTCTGTACTGCAAGTTTCTAGATTCTATGAACATGGTAACAACTACCATTTTGCCTCAAGTACCCAGAGCTCAAGCAAAAATCGAAACAGAACTGGTAGAACCTCTAAAATGTTCATTAAAAAAAAAATGAAATCATGCCAATGGAATAGTTAATTACTTGACTTCTCCATATATAAAATGGTGTTTTTAATTAATATATTGGTGAACTACAAGAGCACTCATATTTGTATGTGTCAAATTTTGTTTGACAACGCTCCTGTGATGCGCCTTGGGACTAAAGGCACTATATAAATGCAAGTTGTAATAATATATACAAATCTGAAAATAATTATTTCAACAAAAAACACCCCTTGAACTAGGAATAAAACAGAAAATGCTGGGGGAGAGGAAAAACATCAGATTCATCGGTTTCTAAAAAAGAGAAAAGGCACTTAAGCATTTCAGGAAGAAAAAGAAAGAGTTAGTTATTTTCCCCTTATTGCTGATGCCAATAGGCCTGTTCTATACTTGCAGCATTTTCATGTTTTTTATTGCAGATTTTCAGTTTTTGGAACTTTTTCTTTTGATCTCTGTTTGAATTTGGGGGCACTGGCACTGTAATCTTAGTATTTCTGCTTTGCAATGATGCTTAAGCGGCAGTATAAATTTGGAGTCCCATACAACCAGAGAAGACCGTTTCATTAAACTTGAGTTTGACACAGCATGTTTAAAAATGCACAGGAGGTCCCCCTGGACACTACTTCAAATTGATGTAAAATGTTTACAATGCAAGCGCTCACACCTCTCTTTCTAAAAAAAAATTCAAATTTTTAACAGCTGGGCGAAGAGCTCTGCATATGCAGACGAGCAGTGCCCTATGCTAGAGAGAATTGTAATTCAAAGCCAGGGAGAATAAACAATGTACTGTTTAGCTGCAACCCATACCAACCATACCTGCAGTGTAAATGCTCAATAAAGGCTCTTCAGCTGTTTGAAATACATTCCAAGTCATATTCCAGCATCCATACTGAGATGTTAGTTTTAAACCATGAGAGAAAAATACAATTGCGTCAAAATCAAATTGATTCCACTTATTTTCTTTGAAGAGCATAGAGCAGATGACTCATTTACTACAGTGCCTTTGGTTGCCAAATACTATCATAGTAATATCTAATAATGACATTCGATCCAGTCAAAGTTTGGATGACACGAGGTTCAAATGAGCAAGTTGCAGGCTCTATTCACATTGGAACATGAAGCTATAATGGTCTGTGAGGAGCCAAGTTAAAGGAATACAAACAGTCTTGCATGAAAACAGTAGTTTTGGTTTTCATTGAAAAATAATTTTCATTGTTTTAAGTAAAAACATTTAATAAACATCATGCAGCATTTCTCCCTTTGTGATGTCAGATTAGGTGAGGCATTTCAGTATCAGTGGTGCTGAAATGTAGCGGGGAGAAAGAGAAACCACATCACTGATGCTTAAACTTTGTACAGCCTCAGAAGAAAAAAAGTGCTTCATTATTAGCAGGATTGTTACAGACTGTTACACCCAGATTATATTTCCGTTTCACTAGACAATGCACAGGTTACAAAATGCAAAAAACACAGAATTCTTTACAGCAGGGCTATGAATTTTATTTTGTGGGCCACTTCAATGCATACCAAGGTGACTTCCAGCCACAGAAAAGATGAAATCAATATTTCCATACATCTCGAGCTACTGATGCCAATATATCTAAATGTTTTGATTTAGGATTTATCCATCAGTAAGTCAACATTGTAAGAGCCTTATCCAAACCTCCAGGCACAGGACAAACCAACTAAAAAGTAGGAACATAGGGCCCAAGTTTCCACACGATAAAAAACGGGCGCCCCTCCGAGCTGGGCGCCCGTTTTTCACGCCTAAAACGGCGCCTAAAAAAAACCCTCGCGATTCTGGAGCGTTCTGCAGCTCCTTGTCTGCCTGGCGCGGCGTCCAGGGGGGCGGAGCCTACACTCGCGCCGATTTTATAAGTGGGGGGGGTACTATTTAAATTAGTTTTTTCCCTGCCGGCAACGCTGCGCGTGCGCGTTGGAACGTTCGCGCATGCTCAGTGTGAAAAAAATATTGGCACTCGGCCATTTTTGTAGTTCTTTGTAACTGTTTAATTTTTGAACATTTTTTAATAAAAGCACATTGCCAGCAGCACATCAGCACTTGCAGCCTTCTCACTGTCTCCTTCCCCCCTCCCCCGCAGGAACGAATACGAAACGGCTGTTCCCTTCCCCCCCCTCCCCTCCACGGGAACGAAACGGCTATTCCCTTCCCCCTCCCTGCCACGGGAACGAAACGGCTATTCCCTTCCCCCCCCCTCCGCGGGAACGAAACGGCTATTCCCTTCCCCCCCCTCCCCTCCGCGGGAACGAAACGGCTATTCCCTTCCCCCCCCTCCCCTTCGCGGGAACGAAACGGCTATTCCCTTCCCCCCCCCTCCACGGGAACGAAACGGCTATTCCCTTCCCCCTCCCTGCCACGGGAACGAAACGGCTATTCCCTTCCCCCTCCCTGCCACGGGAACGAAACGGCTATTCCCTTCCCCCCCCCTCCCCTTCGCGGGAACGAAACGGCTATTCCCTTCCCCCCCCCTCCCCTTCGCGGGAACGAAACGGCTATTCCCTTCCCCCTCCCTGCCACGGGAACGAAACGGCTGTTCCCTTACACCCCCCCCCCCCCCCCCCCCCCTCCCTCCCCCCCACGGGAACGAACGCCTGCAGCATTCTCCGTGCCTGAAGCACTTTCACACAGGTAGGAAGATGGTTTATTTAATCTTTTCTTTGCTTATAAATGTTTATTCAGGTTGGATTTATTTGTATAATATTTGTAGAAGTATAAATAAGGATTTATTGTAGAATTTAATGAGTTCCCTTCCCGCCACCCCCACCCCCCACCTCGTTCTGGACACCTAATTTGTAACCTGCCCCTGATTTTTTAATGTGTAGAACAGATTTTTTCAGTTCTACAAAAATCTTCACTTGCTCCATTCTAACTTAGTTTGGAGTAAGTTTTCACTGTGGAAACTTTGAAATCAGGCGTCAGTGGCCGGACACGCCCCCTTTTGAAGAAAAAATTCTGTTCCAAAGTAGAACTGTTCTACCAGACTAGAACTGCAGAAAAAAAAATGTGGAGAATTGCAATTTCTAAGATAGTCCGTTCTCCACCAGTTGCTCCTAAAAATCAGGCGCAAATCATGTGGAAACTTGGGCCCATAGAAACAGAAGTGGATCATTCAGCCCCTCGAGCCTGTTCCACCATTCAATGAGATCATGGCCGATCTGTACCTCAACTCTAATTAGCTGCCTTTGCTCCATGTCCCTCGATAGTCTTGCGCAATAAAACACGATCTACCGTGAAAATTTCAATTAACCAGAATCCACAACATTTTTAGGGAGAGTTTTCAAGATTTCCACTACACTGTGTGAAAAAGTGTTTCCTGATCGGATTTCACTTCCAAATGGCCCAGCTCTAATTTTAAGATTATGCCTCAGAAGGCTGAGGGGGTGACCTAACAGAGGGTCTTTAAAATTATGAGAGAGTAGACACAGAGTGTTTCCACTTGCGGGGAAGAGCAAAACTAGATGCCATCAGTATAAAGATAGTCACCAAGAAATTAAAAAAGGAATTCAGAAGAAAATGTCTTTACCCAAGGAGTGGTGAGAACGTGCAACTCACTACCAGAGGAAGTGGTTGAGGTAAATAGTAAAGATGCATTTAAGGGGAATCTAGATAAGCATCTGAGGGAGAAGGGAATGGAGGGTTATGCTGATAGAGTTAGATGAGGAAGGATGAGAGGAGGTTCGAGTGGAGAATAAATGCTGGCTGGGCCAAATAGCCTGTTTCTGTGCTATATATTGTGTGTAATTCTATGTTCTGGGTTTCCCCACCAGAGGAAATAGTTTGTGTCTAACCTATTGAATATCATTTTAGAAATCTTGATTAGATCACCCCCTTAAATCCTGTAAACCCACAGGGAATACAAATCAACTTTATGTAACCAGTCCTCTTGATTAGCCCCGGTATCATTCTGGTGGATCTACACTGTGCCCATTCAAATATATCCTTCCCGAGTTTCTCAAGCTTTGAGGTTCAGATTGCCAGGGCTCAAAGGTCAGATATGGCCCATGGGCCACTGTTTGAATGCATCCTCTTTAAAGTCCTAATATAACATCCATGCAAGTTCAACAACTGCATCACCCAAACTTTATATCTGGTAGCGTGTTTAATCGAAAATTGGTAGGCTTTTGAAAGTCAGAGACGAGAGAAAAAAAAACATATGTCCGTGTTTTTAAACTGTTCTGGTACAAACTATGGTTTATGGAGCTTTTACACAGCATCGTATCTTGTACGGACAAGTCACAGGAAAAAAGAATCAAGCACAGCAGTACACATTAAAAACATGAGCCAACACAGTTGTACTGCAATAAGTACTGCTAGACAAATTCAGGAGATAGAACAAACACATGACTCCAAGAAAGAAAATTCAACAGTAAGCTTTTGGAAGCATCAGATCATAGGTAATAGGAAGTCTATTCTTCCTCAGGGTAAAGTCCTGCGGTGTACTTGATTCTCACTCACTCAATGGACGAAACGAATGGAGCACAGACTGAAGAAACCCTCACCACATTTAAAAAGTACTTGGATATGCACTTGAAGTGCCATAACCTACAGAGCTGGAAAGTGGGATTTGGCTGGATAGCTCTTTTTTGGCCGGCACAGCTATGATGGACTGAATGGCTTCCTTCTGTGCCATAAATGTCTGTGATATTATGATACTCGAAGTGTCCTGGCCAATATTTATTCCTGAACCAACACCAAAAACAAAAACAAATGATCTGATTATTTATTTCATTGCTGTTTGTGGGAGCTTGCAGTGCACATTTTGGTTTCTATTTACTATTAAATAATAAAGCAACTTTCAATTAAGGAGGGTAGACTGTACGGTGATGCCTAATTACAAATGCATATTTTTACCAGCTAAAAATCTGCCTTAAACGCTGTGCTGCTACGGACATCAATAGGCACTGCTTCAATGAATGGATGTTTATAAAGTGATGGGAAAGCAAATAACAAACTAGAGAAAGCAAACAATACAGAATTACATGTTCTGTCTGCATGTTTTTGCACTCTCTGAATCAGATCTAAACTGCTGATAGGTGTCATTCAGCTTGCAGTGAACCATCTCAGCAGAGCAGATTCTAGAGTCATTTACAGCATTGTTTTTCATTCATAACCTGCTCCCACTCTCGCAAGAGTTCATTTTTTAAGCAACAATACAAGGAACAGTGGACGACGATGATCTATTCAATACAGGACAGAACAGTGCTCCGAGCTGCCTGGGTTTGCCTCTGAATAACTAACTTTCTACCAAGTCAAGGTAATTTTTCTCAACTTCTACAGTGTAAGTAAGCATTTAAAGCTGGTTCAATACAATACAGCATTTTTTACTCACTAACAACTGATCTTGCCATGCATGCTCACTCAAACTTAATGTCTTAGGCAGGCACATCTGCATCAATTAATACTGGGGTTAAACAATATGAAATATGTCAAGCCCAATAAAATGAGAATCGGTGAACTTATGAATGAATGGCCAATCAGAATCTATAAGAATTCAGAATAATAGTTAATGTCAGATAGAGCGTTCCAGATCCCGACAACTGAGTAAAAAAAAAAATCCCTCGTCTCTCCTCTAGACCTTTTTCCCAATGATTTTGAATCTATGATGTCTAGTTAATTGACCCACTCGCTAGAGGGAATATTTTTTCCCTATTTACTCTATCAAACCTCTGAATCATCTTGAAAATCTCCATCGTCACCTCTCAAACTTCTCTGTTCCATGAAGAACAGTCTCATCTTTTCCAACCTCTCCTCATAACTGAAATCCCTGATAACATCCTGGTAAACCACCTCTGAACCCTTTCTAATTAACGCCTTTACATCTTTCCTGAAATGTGGTGCCCAGAGATGTCCACAATACTCCAGCTGAGGCCTAACCGTTCTAGCATGATCTTTGCTTTTATATTCTATTCCTTTATTTATAAAAACCAAGTAACCCATATGCTTTTTTGACTATCTTACCAACTTGCCCTGCTTCCTTTAAGGATGTGTATATATGGGCACCAAGGTCTCTCTGCTCATCTGCACTTTTCAAAAACATGCCATTTATAGTACACCATCTTTCCATATTAGTGCTCCCAAGTTGCATCATTTCACATGTTTTCACAATGAACTCCATTTACTATGCTTCTGCCCATTTCACCATCCTGTCTAGGTCAGCTTGAAGCCTATAACTATCCTGATCATGTTCTACTACTTTGCCAAGTTTCAGATCATCTGCAAATTTTATAATCCCTACTCCCTACACCAGAGTCTAGGTTGTTTGTAAAAATTTAAAAGGTTAATGAACCCAAAACTGACCCTTGGGGAACACTTCAAACCATCTCCCAGTCTGAAAAGCATCCATCCACCACCAACCTTTGCTTCCTGCCACTGAGCCAATTCTGTATCCATCCATGGCCTTTACTGCAAGGGGGGGGATGGAGCATAAAAGTAGGGAAGTCCTGCTCCAACTGTACAGGGCGTTGGCAAGACCACACCTGGAGTACTACGTACAGTTTTGGCCTCCTTATTTAAAGGAAGGATATACATGCATTGGAGACAATTCAGAGAAGGTTCACGAGGTTGATTCCTGAAATGAAGGGGTCGTCGTCTGAAGAATGGTTGAGCCTATATTCCTTGGAGTTTTGAAGAATGAGAGGTGATCTTATTGAAACACAAGATTCTGAGGGGGCTCGACAGGGTAGAAGCAGAGAGGGTGTTTTCCCTCATGGGGGAATCTAGAACTAGGGGGCATAGTTTCAGAATAAGGGGTTGCCCATTTGAAACACAAACGTGGAGGAATTTCTTCTCTGAGAGGGTCGTGAATCTTTGGAATTCTCTACCCCAGAGAGCTGTGGAGGCTGGGTCTTTGAATATATTTAAAGGTGGAGACAGACAGATTTTTGAATGATAAGGAAGTCGAGGGTTATGGGGAGCGGGAAGGGAAGTGGAGTTGAGGCCAGGATATCAGCCATGATCTTACTGAATGGCGGATTAGGCTCGAGGGGCCAAATAGCCTACTCCTGTTTTTTATGCCGCCACTTTCCCCTGAATTCCAACTTTTGAATAAGCTTCCTGTGACACACTTTGTCGAATGCCTTCCAAAAGTCCATATAAACATTTACTACACTACCTTGATCAACTCTTCTCTGTTACCTCGTCAAAGAATTCAATCAAGACCATCAAACATGATTTACCTCAAACAAATCCATGCTGGCTCTCCTTGATTAACCCATGCCTTTCCAAATAAAAGTTTATTTTCTCCCTGATAATGGTTTACAATAACTTCCCTATCACTGATGGGCCTGTTGTTTCCTGGTTTATCCCTCTCCCCTTTCTTGAATAGGGATATAACATTAGCAACCCTCCAGTCCTCCGGCACTACTCCTGTAATCAATGAGGATTGAAAGAAAGAGTGTGAACAATGCCTCTGCTATATCAACCATTGCTTCTTTCAGCAACCCAAGATGCATTTCATCTGGACCAGGTGACTTACCACTTTTCAGTAATGCTAATCTTTTTACTAAGTCTTCTCTATCTATTATCCTGTCCATAACTTCCCTCTCCTCTTTTAGTGTAGCCTTCACATCATCCTCTTCCATTACGAAGACAGATGCAAAGTACTTATTTAATACTTTTGCCATGTACTCTGCCTCTGCAAGAAGATTTCCCTTTGGGTCGTTAATAGGCCCAATTTTTTCCCTAGTAAACCTCTTAAACTTTGCATAAACATGTGAAGTGTAAGGATTCAATTTAATGTTGCCTGCTAATCTTTTGTCTTATAATCCCTCTTTGCCTCAATATTAACTTTTTTCAATCCCTTCCTGTATTTCCCACTATCTTCTCGGTTATTAATGAATCTTGCTCCTGACATTTAGCACAAGTTTCCTTTTTCTGTTTCATTTTAACTTTTATTTCTTTTGTCATTCAGGGAACATTAGCTTTGTATGCTCTACATTTTCCCTTCAAAAAGAATATCCCTAGTTTGTACCTGAACGATCTCTTCCCTGAATGCCCTTGATTGGTCCATTACAGCTTTACCTTTTCCAATCTACTAGTGCTCGGTCTCTTAAATCATTGAAATTAGCTCTTCCCCAGTTTAGATTTATTACCTTCGATATTTTATGGTCTCTTTCCATAATTATTTTAAACAAAATTATCTTGAGTTCACCGTTAGCTACATGATCTCCTATAGTAACACCCCACTTGTCCAACTTCATTCCCCAGAAATAGATCCAACACTGCCTCCTTTCTTGCTGGACTGGAGATATATTGATTGAGAAAGTTCTGCTGTGAATATATTAGAAATTCTTGTCCTTTCCTATCCTTAGGCACTATGATTTTCTCTAGTCTATATTAGGGTAATTAAAGTCTAATGGGTTAGAATTTCCACTTCTATTGCGGGCGGTATTTTCGGTGGTAATCGATGTTCGACTTTTAAGAACCGCCGGAATACTTCCCACATCCAAAACCGCTAGTTTCGGCTTTTTTTGGGGGACAGTGGCAGTAGCAGTCTTTTTCCTCGTGTAAGGCTGGCGTCCCCAACAACGGCCGTACTGCACGTGCACTATTTTTTTTTTTCTTTACTTACCTTTTTCCCGCGATTCAGAGTTCAGGGGTTACCTGCATAGGGGGGGGTGGGGGGAGGGAAGCGAGTGAGAGGGAGAAGGGGGGCGGGGGGAACGGGGAGAGTCGCCCGCACACGCAGAGAGTCGCCCACACACGCACACGGGGAGAGTCGCCCACACACGCACACGGGGAGCCGGAGTTGGTTATTTGACGTCTGCAAGTCTATTTCAAATTTGAATTATAGTCTCAATGGATATTGAAGTGGAGGGAATGCAGGACGTGGCTGAGCTAGGAGGGAGGAAGAGGGCCAAATGCTTTTCAGATGAGTCCCAAGCTGCCTTAGTCCACGAGGTGGAGACGCGCTGGACCCAACTGACCCAGGGTGAACATGGGAAACCAGCCCCAGGGTCTACCAGTGCATTTCGGTGGAGATTGGGGAGGTAGTGTCATTGGCCGCTCATGAATTTCAGGAGCCAAGCCAGCACCACTAGTGCTGGACCGACCTCGTTGCGTCTGAGAGTATAAGTAATAACTTTAATCATGCACTGACTCATTACTTAAAATGTAAATCTGCCAAATTGCAATTAAGCTTGGTGTCACGCATTCTTGCCCATCTACGATCTTATTACATTGCTTTTCTGAACTTAGATGTGTTCATCATGCATCAATTGCATCCCAACGGTATGAACATATAACATTAATGGGACATTGTTGAAAAGCATTGGGTGATGGCCAATTGTGGATGTCTATCTGTGTGTTCCGTACTAGTACCTGGGCAATTAGCTTATGCCATGTCACCTTTGCAGAAAAAGATATCTTCCAATCGCGCAGAGCATCGGCGCACGGGAGGGGTGCCAACAGAGGTATTGGAACTGACAGATCAGGAGGAGCGGGCCGCAGCCCTCATACGGGCACATAATCGCTCGGCCACCAGTGTTGGTGCAGATCCAGTTGTAGCAGCAGGTAAGTCATGTATAATCCTTGGGCCGTGCCATGTAATTTAATGCTATGTGAGTATAATGTATGAATGATTTAATGTAATGCTGGGATCATGAAATCTTATTATAATGCCATGTAGTTTCTGTGCATTTTGTTCATGTTAATTAAATGTAACGTCTCGTGGTGATATCTAATGCAGTAATGTTGCTCCTCTACACGTCACCCTGACCCTCCCCTTCCCTTCTACTAACACCTCATATGTTTTTTAGTTGCCCAGGTGCTTTAGAGACCTGATGAGCCCCCTGAAGCTTCGTCTTTATTGCTGCAAGTGCACCAGAAGGGAGACCACAGAGGAGGAGGATCGTGTTGAAGAGCCTCAAGGCAGTTCAAGTGCACAACATGTGGAAGAGGGGGAGTCGGGGACTCAAGGGTCCAATCTATCTGCGGCCACCGCTTCCTCGGCTGAATCCAACTTTCCTGAATTCGGTTCCAAGGAAATAGCAGGACCAAGTGGCTTGCAGCGGGGCACACAATGTTCCAGCACCCAAGCCGAATCTGCAAAGGTTGATTCGGCGGGGCAGGCATGCTCGACGACAGGCAGACGTCGAACTGGACATCGTGGGACTGTCTAGGGCAAGCGTCAACATTGATCGAGAGCTCCCCCAGGCTATTGGTGGGTAACCCGGTAACATCGCCACGCTATCAGCATGTCAGTTGGAGGACATGGTGCAGCTGATTGTGGTGATGCGGCGAACCGCTGATGCCATGCGGCAAACGATGGAGTCGGTATATGGCATGGCACCCCAAGGTGTCATACCACCTATGCCAAGAGTCAGGAGGAAACAATTGCTTCTGACTCTGAAGACGGGTCTTTGGAAACTATTCTTCTCCAGAATCCCCACAAATGACGCTGCCGTTGTCACCGCCCCCCCCCCCCCCCAGCAACAGAGCTCGAGGTGCCCTGCTGCACAACGTCTTTGTGTAAATGTGGGTAGGGGCAGGGGCAATGGGAGGGGGAAAAAGGGTGTGTAAAGGTCGGGGGGGGGGGGGGGGGAAAAAGGGGGGTAAAAAAGTGCAGGGAACGGTGGCCGCAGGTAGAATTTGCGCCGGGTTGGGGTGTTTATAGTTTTTAATGCTTAATGTTTTCAATGTTTGTTGCTGTTAATATTTGCGCCGGGTTGGGGTGTTTATAGTTTTTAATGCTTAATGTTTTCAATGTTTGTTGCTGTTAATTGGTTGTTTTATTTAAATTATGTTACATTTTTCCATTAACAGGAATGATTTAATTATTTATTTCAATAAAGGGTTTTTCAAATTTCTTAAATTATAGATTTTGTTATTACACTTAACAATTCTTGCAGTGTCTCACTCACTTTTACAAACTGAAGGTTATCAATACAAGGGTTGCAAACAAGGATGAAATGTAACTGTCACCGTTCAAGCAAAGCGTTCATTTATGAGCTGCTGACGTAACAGTTTTGCGGTTGCGTCACTATCACGGGGCTTCTCACCTGGGGGGGTTGGCATGGATTCATCGCCAGACTGCTCGTCGTCCTCATCCTCTCCTGCCTTCCTTCTCTCCTGAGGTGGACGGGCAGTCCCATCTGGCAATTCCTGTCCTCTCTTGATAGCCAAGTTGTGCAACATGCAACACACCACAAAGAACTCAGCGACCTGCTCAGGGTGGTATTGCAGGCTGCCTCCAGACTGGTCCAGGCATCTGAAGCGCTGCTTTAGCACTCCAATTGTCTTTGACGATATTGCATGTGGCTATATGGCTTTGATTGTAGCGATGCTCGGCATCTGTCTGGGGTTTACGGAGAGAGGGTTGTATCCTTTGTCACCCAGCATTGACCTTGTGGCTCACTCGAAAAGAGGTCGGAGACAGTGCTCACACAAGATGAATGCTCCCGGGAAACATAGAAAATAGGTGCAGGAGTAGGCCATTCGGCCCTTCTAGCCTGCACCTTCAATAAGATCATGGTTGATCATTCCTTCAGTACCCCCTTCCCTGCTTTCTCTCCAAACCTTGATCCGTTTAGCCGTAAGGGCCATATCCAACTCCTTCTTGAATATATCCAATGAACTGGCATCAACAACTCTGCGGCAGGGAATTCCACAGGTTAACAACTCTGAGTGAAGAAGTTTCTCCTCATCTCAGTCCTAAACGGCCTGCCCCTTATCCTAAGACTGTGTCCCCTGGTTCTGGACTTCCCCAACATCGGAAACTATCTTCCCGCATCTAGCCTGTCCAGTCCAGTCAGAATCTTATATGTTCCTATGAGATCCCCTCTCATCCTTCTAAACTCCAGTGAATAAAGGCCCAGTTGATCCAGTCTCTCCTCATATGTCAGTCCAGCCATCCCTGGAATCAGTCTGGTGAACCTTCGCTGCACTCCCTCAATAGCAAGAACGTCCTTCCTCAGATTAGCAGACCAAAACTGAACACAATATTCCAGGTGAGGCCTCACCAAGGCCCTGTACAACTGCAGCAAGATTTCCCTGCTCCGATACTCAAATCCCCTTGCTAGGAAGGCCAACATACCATGTGCCTTCTTCACCGCCTGCTGTACCTGCATGCCAACTTTCAATGAGTGATGAACCATGACACCCAGGTCTCACTGCACCTCCCCTTTTCCTAATCTGCCACCATTCAGATAATATTCTGCCTTCGTGTTTTTGCCCCCAAAGTGGATAACCTCACATTTATCCACATTATACTGCATCTGCCATGTATTTGCCCACTCGCCTAACCTGTCCAAGTCACCCTGCAGCCTCTTAGTGTCCTCCTCACAGCTCACACCGCCACCAAGTTTAGTGTCATCTGCAAACTCGGAGATATTACACTCAATTCCATCATCTAAATCATTAATATATATTGTTAAAGAGCTGGGGTCCCAGCACTGAGCCCTGCGGCACTCCACTAGTCACTGCCTGCCATTCTGAAAACGACTCTCTGCTTCCTGTCTGCCAACCAGTTCTCTATCCACGTCAATACATTAACCCCAATACCATGTGCTTTGATTTTGTACACCAATCTCCTGTGTGGGACCTTGTCAAAAGCCTTTTCAAAGACCAAATACACCACATCCACTGGTTCTCCTTTGTCCACTCTACTAGTTACATCCTCAAAAAATTCCAGAAGATTTGGCAAGCATGATTTCCCTTTCATAAATCCATGCTGACTTGGACCAATCCGATCACTGCCCTCCAAATGCACTGCTATTTCATCCTTAATGATTGATTCCAACATTTTCCCCACCACCGATGTCAGGCTAACCGGTCTATAATTACCCGTTTTCTCTCTCCCTCCTTTTTTTAAAAAAGT
Source organism: Pristiophorus japonicus (assembly GCF_044704955.1). Taxonomy (NCBI): domain Eukaryota; kingdom Metazoa; phylum Chordata; class Chondrichthyes; family Pristiophoridae; genus Pristiophorus; species Pristiophorus japonicus. The sequence continues at coordinate 108,181,614 of NC_091979.1, read as the reverse complement.
GGGGTTACATTAGCAACTCTCCAGTCCATAGGAACTAATCCAGAGTTGATAAGACTGTTGGAAAATGATCACCAATGCATCCACTATTTCTAGGGCCTCTTCCTTAAGTACTCTGGGATGTAGACTATCAGGCCCCAGGGATTTATCGGCCTTCAATCCCGTCAATTTCCCTAACACAATTTCCCGCCTAATAAGTATATCCTTCAGTTCCTCCTGCTCACTCGACCCTCGGTCCCCTAGTACATCCAGAAGGTTATTTGTGTCTTCCTTTGTGAAGACAGAACCAAAGTACGTGTTCAATTGGTCTACTATTTCTTTGTTCCCCATTATAAAATTCACCCGAATCCGACTGCAAGGGACCTACGGTTGTCTTCACTAATCTTTTTCTCTTCACATAGCTACAGAAGCTTTTGCAGTCAGTTTTTGTGTTTCCGACAAGCTTCCTCTCATACTCTATTTTCCCCCTCTTAATTAAACCCTTTGTCCTCCTCTGCTGAATTCTAAATTTCTCCCAGTCCTCCGGTTTGCTGCTCTTGCTAGCTAATTTGTATGCCTCTTCCTTGGAATTAATACTATCCTTAATTTCCTTTGTTAACCACGGTTGAGTCACCTGCCCAGTTTTATTTTTACTCCAGACAGGGATGTACAATGGCTGAAGTTCGTTCATATGATCTTTAAATGTTTGCCATTGCCTATCCACAGTCAACCCTTTAAGTATCATTTGCCAGTCTAATCTAGCCAATTCGCGCCTCATACCGTCAAAGTTACCTTTCCTTAAGTTCAGGACCCTAGTTTCTGAATTAACTGTCACTCTCCATCTTAATAAGAAATTCTACCATATTATGGTCACTCTTCCCCAAGGGGCCTCGCACAACAACATTGCTAAATTGGCATTTACTGTCATGATTATTTGCTTGTGGTCGACAACGAGCTACACGTTCAGAGAATGGAATCCCTTTCGGTACCGGTACACCTCTGCCTCCTCTAAAGGTGCTCGCTTGGCGATGTGCGTACAGTCTATTGTGCCCTGGACCTTGGGGGAAGTTTGCTATTCTTGAAACACCCAAAGCCCTCTCACTCTGTGCTTCCCTGGTCACTGGGAAGTTTATAAAGTCCATCCTGCGTGCGTAAAGTGCTTCAGTCACCTAGTGAATGTAGCGATGTGTGCCGTGCTGAGAGATGCAGCAAATGTCGCCAGCTGATGCCTGAAAGGAGTCTGATGCATAGAAGGAAAGTGCCGCAGTCACTTTAACCTCAAGGGGCAGTGCAGTCCTGATGGGCTCATGTCTCCCTTAAGCTGGCATATCTCACTGATGACCTCTTTTCGGAAGCGCAGCCTTCTAACGCATGCTATATCGGACAAGTGCAGGTATGACCGCTGCTCCCTGTAAATGCGTTGGGGATAAGGCCTCCTCCTCTTCAACATTCTGCCACCTTTGATTGAAGAACATTATGTGCCCAATGAACCTTCTTCCATCACTATTCTGCAGCAGGTGAGTAGTCAGCAATATTGGCTGAGAAATTACAGGCCCCATTCCTTTAAATGTCCTAAACGGTATTCAAAATTCTTCAATTGTCCTTAAACAACCACAAATGTACTCTAAATTGACCACAATGTGCTCAGATAATGTTCAAGATTTTCAAACACCCTTAAAATCCACACAAATTACTTATATGCTCATCAACTTGAAGCAGCCTTTTCATTTTCACCTGGTTTTAAACATGCCATCCATATCGCTGGGATAATGTCAAGTGAGTGCAGCTTTTTCTGGGCGTTTTTTTAGGCTGGTGGTAATTTGGGTGAATTGCCAAATTTAGCACCCGGCGGTAATTTGGGTGGTAATTTTCACTTATCATTTTGGGCTGTGCACAAGAAATTACAACATATTTTAAGAAAAAAAAAGTGGGCGGGTGATTTTGCTTACCGCCAGCGATAACTGACGACTGAATTCAGCACCGGCGGTATATGGGCAGTAATTTCACAGTAATTTCTATTTTTACACGGTTTTGGGTGTCAAAGTGCTTCTCACCATTAAATGGTCAGTAAAATGGACGGAATACTTATGAATTTCTGATTAGAATTTCCATTGGCTTACTGTCCGGTTTCTGGGCAATATTGTCCATTGTGGGCGATAACCAGGTGAGCAAGAAATTCCCCACCTGAGATATGCCGGTGGTTTCGAAGTACCGCTGGGGAATAAACCGCCGGCGTGCACAGTCCTCAGATCACCCTGGCACGATATGTGACTCAGCGATGACCCGTACGTATGAAAACCGCCCACGAGAATCAGCAGAGCTTGGCAGTAGGCAAGGAGCTCTTCAAGAAAAAGAAGGGCGGTAAGAGAAGGGATAACCAGCCGTGGATAACCAAGGAAATAAAGGAGTGCATCAAATTGAAAACCAATGCATTTAAGGTGGCCAAGGTTAGTGGGAAACTAGAAGATTGGGAAAATTTTAAACAACAGCAAGAATGACTAAGAAAGCAATAAAGGAAAGATAGATTACGAAAGTAAACTTGCGCAAAACATAAAAACAGATCGTAAAAGCTTTTACCGATATATAAAACGGAAAAGAGTGACTAAAGTAAATGTTGGTCCCTTAGAGGATGAGAAGGGGGATTTAATAATGGGAAATGTGGAAATGGCCGAGACCTTAAACAATTATTTTGCTTCGGTCTTCAGTGGAAGACACAAAAACGATGCCAAAAATTGCTGATCACAGGAATGTTGGAAGGGAGGACCTTGAGACAATCACTATCACTAGGGGGGTAGTGCTGGACAGGCTAATTGGACTCGAGGTAGACAAGTCCCCTGGTCCTGATGAAATGCATCCCAGGGTATTAAAAGAGATGGCGGAAGTTACAGCAGATGCTTTCGTTATAATCTACCAAAATTCTCTGGACTCTGGGGAGGTACCAGCTGATTGGAAAGCAGCTAATGTAATGCCTCTGTTTAAAAAAAAGGGGCAGACAAAAGGCAGTTAACTATCGGCCGGTTAGTTTAATATCTGTCGTGGGGAAAATGCTTGAAGCTATCATTAAGGAAGAAATAGCGGGACATCTAGATAGGAATAGTGCAATCAAGCAGACGCAACATGGATTCATGAAGGGGAAAATCATGTTTAACTAATTTACTGGAATTCTTTGATACAACGAGCATGGTGGATAGAGGTGTACCGATGGATTTGGTGTATTTAGATTTCCCAAAGGCATTCGATAAGGTACCACACAAACGGTTACTGCAGAAGATAAAAGGTACGCGGAGTCAGAGGAAATGTATTAGCATGGATCGAGAATTGGCTGGCTAACAGAAAGCAGAGAGTCGGGATAAATGGGTCCTTTTCGGGTTGGAAATCGGTGGTTAGTGGTGTGCCACAGGGATCGGTGCTGGGACCACAACTGTTTACAATATACATAGATGACCTGGAAGAGGGGACAGAATGTAGTGTAACAAAATTTGCAGATGACACAAAGATTAGTGGGAAAGCGGGTTGTGTAGAGGACAGAGAGAGGCTGCAAAGAGATTTAGATAGGTTAAGCGAATGGGCTAAGGTTTGGCAGATGGAATACAATGTCGGAAAATGTGAGGTCATCCATCTTGGAAAAAACAGTAAAAGGGAATATTATTTGAATGGGGAGAAATTACAACATGCTGCGGTGCAGAGGAACCTGGGGGTCCTTGTGCATGAATCCCAAAAAGTTAGTTTGCAGGTGCAGCAGGTAATCAGAAAGGCGAATGGAATGTTGGCCTTCATTGCGAGAGGGATGGAGTACAAAAGCAGGGAGGTCCTTCTGCAACTGTACAGGGTATTGGTGAGGCCGCACCTGGAGTACTGCGTGCAGTTTTGTTCACCTTACTTAAGGAAGGATATACTAGCTTTGGAGGGGGTAGAGAGACGATTCACTGGGCTGATTCCGGAGATGAGGGGGTTACCTTATAATGATAGATTGAGTAGACTGGGTCTTTACTCGTTGGGAGTTCAGAAGGATGAGGGGTGATCTTATAGAAACATTTAAAATCATGAAAGGGATAGACAAGATAGAGGCAGAGAGGTTGTTTCCACTGGTCGGGGAGACTAGAACTAGGGGGCACAGCCTCAAAATATGGGGGAGCCAATTTAAAACCGAGTTGAGAAGGAACTTCTTCTCCCAGAGGGTTGTGAATCTGTGGAATTCTCTGCCCAAGGAAGCAGTTGAGGCTAGCTCATTGAATGTATTCAAATCACAGATAGATAGATTTTTAACCAATAAGGAAATTAAGGGTTATGGGGAGCTGAGTCCACGGCCAGATCAGCCATGATCTTTTTGAATGGCGGAGCAGGCTCAAGGGGCTAGATGGCCTACTCCTGTTCCAAATTCTTATGTTCTTATGTTATGTTAGTAATTGGTTTCTTACTCATTATTTTAAAATTCTGTTGTGGTGATTTAGGTTAAAAAGGGTTTGGAGAATGTTTTAATTATTTTTTTTATGTTCTGGTTTTTGAAAAAGTATTTTGAGTGTTTTTATGCTTCTCGGCCCAACTCGCAGCCTCGGGGTACATTTTTAGTGATTTTTAAAATTTAATTGCTCAATTTCTTTAGGAACCGCCCAATCAACCTCTCAATTCCACTTTTTTGCCGAGAATCGGGGTGCAATGCCTATTTTTATTGCGGGGCGATTTTTTTTTTATTGGGGGGGGGGGCGCGGTGGGGAGGGGGTGTTTTCACCGGCGATAATCTTGGGAACCTTAGCGGTCTTTTGGGCGGCAATTGGGTGCTGGCGATTTGTTAGGAAATTCTAGTCCAAAGGAAACTACAATCAAGAGAATTTCAGTAAAAAAAAAAATTTTATTTAAAAAAAAAAGGAAAAAAAAATCAACACTTGCCTATTAACCGCCAATCCACTTGCTCAGCGCCAATGAGGTCACTTTTGATTTTCTTCCTCAGATTTCCCCGTTCTGCTCATGCTCTGACTCCGACTTAGCACTCTCACTGTCTCTCTGCCACCGGTTCTCCTGCTTTTATCACATCCTCTCGTATGGGTTCCTCTCTCTGCTCTCATGGGCTTATTTGATTCATTACTTTGGATGATTTTTTTCACTCAAAGAGAGAGTTGTCAATGACAGCTGAAATAAAATACCTGCTTTTCCATTTCATGCTCAAAAGTCAGCAAAAAAAGTATGGTTTTGATAGTGTAAAGCTCCCCCTACATAACCCAAATGACATGCTGCTGCCCCAAGCACAGAAGAAAATCCTTTACTACAATAGTACAACAGTTCGCATACCAGTCATCTTTGTGGGTTCTCAGAAAATTGCCAAAACTTACTATGAAATGAACTGAATTGAAACCAATCTAAATTATTTTGCACAAACTTCGAGAAATAGGAAACTTGTATCCCATTAGTCTGGGCTGATGCTTAAATTAAAGCCCAAGGTGAAGACTATTTCTTCCCTGCACCAGTCACTCTTTGCACTACAAAAGTGTCATCACATTATATGACAGTAGCAAAATCCAAAGATATGATTCTAAAAAGAATTTTTGAGGCCACACAGTACTAATACAGCCAAGTTCATATTCATAATATAGATACAATACAAAGGTTTCCGAGAATAAGCATTACGGGCCCAAGTTTCCACAGGATAAAAAACGGGCGCCCCTCCAAGCTGGGCGCCCGTTTAGCGCGCCTAAAACAGCGCCAGAAAAAAAAACGCGCTATTCTCAAGCGCTTTGCAGCTCCTTGTCTGTTTGGCGCGGCGCCCAGGGGGGCAGAGCCTACACTCGCGCCGATTTTGTAAGTGGGAGGGGGCGGGTACTATTTAAATTAGTTTTTTTCCTGCCGGCAACGCTGCGCGTGCGCATTGGAGCGTTCGCGCATGCTCAGTGTGAAAAAAACATTTCCACTCGGCGGTAGTTCTTTGTAGCTGTTTAATTTTTGAACATTTTTTAATAAAAGCACATTGCCATCAGCACTGAGGCTTCTTGCAGCCTTCTCACTGTCTCCTTCCCCTCCCCACCCTCCACGGCAACAAACGGCGGTTTCCTCCCCCTCCCTCCCCTCCGCGGCAACAAACCACTGTTTCCTTCCCCTCCCTCCCCTCCGCGGCAACAAACCACTGTTTCCTTCCCCTCCCTCCCCTCCGCGGCAACAAACCGCTGTCTCCTTCCCCTCCCTCCCCTCCACAGCGGCAACAAACCGCTGTCTCCTTCCCCTCCCTCCCCTCCGCGGCGGCAACAAACCGCTGTCTCCTTCCCCTCCCTCCCCTCCGCGGCGGCAACAAACCGCTGTCTCCTTCCCCTCCCTCCCCTCCGCGGCGGCAAACGGCGGTTTCCTTCCCCACCCCCCGCGGCAATGAACGATGGCTGAAGCACTTTCACACAGGTAGGAAGATGGTTTATTTAATCTTTTCTTTGCTTATAAATGTTTATTCAGGTTGGATTTATTTGTATAATATTTGTAGAAGTATAAATAAGGATTTATTGTAGAATTTAATGACTTCCCTTCCCCACCCTCCCCCCCCCCGCCCACCTCGTTCTGGACGCCTAATTTGTAACCTGCGCCTGATTTTTTTAATGTGTAGAACAGGTTTTTTCAGTTCTACAAAAATCTTCACTTGCTCCATTCTACTTTAGCTTGGAGTACGTTTTCACTGTGGAAACTTTGAAATCAGGCGTCAGTGGCCAGACACGCCCCCTTTTGAAGAAAAAATTCTGGTCCAAAGTAGAACTGTTCTACCTCACTAGAACTGCAGAAACAAAAATGTGGAGAATTGCGATTTCTAAGATAGTCCGTTCTCCACCAGTTGCTCCTAAAAATCAGGTGCAAATCATGTGGAAACTTGGGCCCTACAAGTTTTAGATTCTTAAACCACGAAAAAGCAACAGATGTCAGGATTTATGGGATGAGTGAAAAAGAACTTGCATTTATATAGCACCTTTCACAACCTTAAGACTTCCTAAAGCACTTCACAGCCAATGAAGTACTTCATAGAATCATAGAATAGTTACAGCACATAAGGAAGCTATTCGACCAGTTGAGCCCGTGCCAGCTCTCTGCAAGAGCACTTCAGCTAGTCCCATTCCCTCTGTAGCCCTGCAATTTTTTTTCCTTCAGGTACTTATCAAACTCCCTTTTGAAAGCCACAATGGAATCTGCCTCCACCACCCCTTCAGGCAGTGCGTTGCACATCCTAACCACTCACTGCGTAAAAAGGTTTTTCCTCATGTCACCTTTGGTTCTTCTGCCAATCACCTTAAATCTGTGTCCTCTGGTTCTCAACACTTCTGCCAATGGGAACAGTTTCTATCTACTCTGTCCAGATCCCTCACGATTTTGAACACCCCTATCAAATCTCCTCTCAACCTTCTCTGCGCTAAGGGGAACAATCCCAGCTTCTCCAGTCAGAAATAAAAACAGTAAAAGGGAATATTATTTGAATGGGGAGAAATTACAACATGCTGCGGTGCAGAGGGACCTGGGGGTCCTTGTGCATGAATCCCAAAAAGTTAGTTTGCAGGTAATCAGGAAGGCGAATGGAATGTTGGCCTTCATTGCGAGAGGGATGGAATACAAAAGCAGGGAGGTCCTGCTGCAACTGTACAGGGTATTGGTAGGCCGCACCTGGAGTACTGCGTGCAGTTTTGGTCACCTTACTTAAGGAAGGATATACTAGCTTTGGAGGGGGTACAGAGACTATTCACTAGGCTGATTCCGGAGATGGTTACCTTATGATGATAGATTGAGTAGACTGGGTCTTTACTCGTTGGAGTTCAGAAGGATGAGGGGTGATCTTATAGAAACATTTAAAATCATGAAAGGGATAGACAAGATAGAGGCAGAGAGGTTGTTTCCACTGGTCGGGGAGACGAGAACTAGGGGGCACAGCCTCAAAATACAGGGGAGCCAATTTAAAAACGAGTTGAGAAGGAACTTCTCCCAGAGGGTTGTGAATCTGTGGAATTCTCTGCCCAAGGAAGCAGTTGAGGCTAGCTCATTGAATGTATTCAAATCACAGATAGATAGATTTTTAACCAATAAAGGGAATTAAGGGTTATGGGGAGCAGGCAGGTAAGTGGAGCCGAGTCCACGGCCAGATTAGCCATGATCTTGTTGAATGGCGGAGCAGGCTCGAGGGGCTAGATGGCCTGCTCCTGTTCCTAATTCTTATGTTCTATCCACATAACTGAAGTCCCTCATCCCTGGAACCATTCTTGTAAATCTTTTCTGCACCCTCCCCAAGGCCTTTACATCCAGAATTAGACAATACTCCAGTTGAGGCCAAACCAGTGTTTTATACAGGTTCATCATATCTTCCTTGCTTTTGTTAATTAATTCATTCACACTTGTTCAAGTGACCGTTAATTTTGTCCCAGATTATCGTTTCTGAAAGCTTCTACACCACCGAGGTTAAACGGACTGGTCGACAGTTACAGGGTTTAGCCTTACACCCTTTTGTGAACAAGGGTGCAACATTTGCAGTTCTCCAGTCCGCTGGCACCACCCCCTGTATCCAAGAAGAATTGGAAGATTATGGCCCGTACCACTCAATTTCGACCTTTACTTCCCTCAGCATCCAAGGACGCATCCCATCTGTTCCTGGTGACATATCTACTTTCGGTACAGCCAATCTTTCCAGTACATCCTCTAACAATTGTTAGTACATCCACTATCTCAATTACCTCCTCTTTCACTATGTCTTTGGCAGCATCTTCTTTATTGGTAAAGACAGATGTAAAGTAATCATTTAGTACCTCAGCCTCCATGCATAGATCTCGTTTTTGGTTCCTAATCAGCCCCACCCATACAGAAGACTTTTGGATTCCCTTCTATGTTAGCTGTCAGTCAATTCTCATGCTCTCTCTTTGCCCCTCTTATTTCCTTCCTCATTTTCTCTCTGAACTTTCTATATTCAGCCTGGTTCTCACTTGTATTCTCAACCTGACATCTGTCATGTGCCCCTTTTTTCTGCTTCATCATCCAGGAAGCTTTGGCTTTGGTTGCCCTAACATTCCCCCTCCTGGGAATGTACCTCGACTGTACCCAAACCATCTCATCTTTAAAGGCAGCCTATTGTTCAATTACAGTTTTGCCTGCCAATCTTTGATTCCAATTGACCCTGGCCAGATACCTTCTCAACCCACTGAAATTGGCCCTTCACCAATTAAATATTTTTAGTCGAGCTTGCTCCTTGTCCTTTCCCATAGCTAATCTAAACCTTATACCATGATCATCGCCGGAAACATACTGATCAAGAAAGTTCTCCTGAACACACTTCAGAAGCTCTTCCTCCTCTCTGCCCTTTACGCTATTACTATCCCAGAGAAGTGGAGGGGTGGAGGTGAGGGGGAAAAGAGAGCGAGAGAAAAAAAGCTGGGGCCCCAGCTGTTTACATTGTACATTAATGATTTAGACGAGGGGATTAAATGTAGTATCTCCAAATTTGCAGATGACACTAAGTTGGGTGGCAGTGTGAGCTGCGAGGAGGATGCTATGAGGCTGCAGAGTGACTTGGATAGGTTAGGTGAGTGGGAAAATGCATGGCAGATGAAGTATAATGTGGATAAATGTGAGGTTATCCACTTTGGTGGTAAAAACAGAGAGACAGACTATTATCCGAATGGTGACAGATTAGGAAAAGGGGAGGTGCAACGAGACCTGGGTGTCATGGTACATCAGTCATTGAAGGCTGGCATGCAGGTACAGTAGGCGGTTAAGAAAGCAAATGGCATGTTGGCCTTCATAGCGAGGGGATTTGAGTACAGGGGCAGGGAGGTGTTAGTACAGTTGTACAGGGCCTTGGTGAGGCCACACCTGGAGTATTGTGTACAGTTTTGGTCTTCTAACTTGAGGAAGGACATTCTTGCTATTGAGGGAGTGCAGCGAAGGTTCACCAGACTGATTCCCGGGATGGCGGGACTGACATATCAAGAAAGACTGGATCAACTGGGCTTGTATTCACGAGTTCAGATGAATGAGAGGGGACCTCATAGAAACGTTTAAAATTCTGATGGATTTAGACAGGTTAGATGCAGGAAGAATGTTCCCAATGTTGGGGAAGTCCAGAACCAAGGGTCACAGTCTGAGGATAATGGATAAGCCATTTAGGACCGAGATGAGGAGAAAATTCTTCACCCAGAGAGTGGTGAACCTGTGGAATTCTCTACCACGGAAAGTTGTTGAGGCCAATTCATTAAATATATTCAAAAAGGAGTTAGATCTAGTCCTTACTACTCGGGGGAATCAAGGTGTATGGCGAGAATGCATGTTCAGCCATGAACTCATTGAATGGCGTTGCAGGCTCGAATGGCCTACTCCTGAACCTATTTTCTATGTTTCTAAGAGGTGGGGGAGAAGAGAGAAAGAGATAGGGAGGGAGGGAGGGAGGGAGGGAGGGAGAGAGAGAGAGAGGTGCGGGGAGAGGCGAGCAGGGGGTGGGGGTGAAGAGATACAGGTGGAAGGGGATTAGAGGGAACTCAGGGAAGACATGATATCCTGATGTCACGACACGGTTTCTATCCTTACTACTAGGGGGAATCAAGGGGTATGGCAAGAAAGCAGAAATGGGGTACTGAAGTTGCATGTTCAGCCATGAATTCACTGAATGGCAGTGCAGGCTCGAAGGGCTGAATGGCCTACTCCTGCACCTATTTTTTAATGTTTCTATGTCACTATTCACTTCATACCCAATAAATCTATTAACAATCCATACACAATGCCCCATCTGTGGTTGGGAGGAGGGGGGGGATGCACTTGGACTGGGCTAAGGTACTTTGGCTGGCCCTTGGTGTCTTCTGGGGAACTCTGTCCTCTGTCGCCTCAGGAAGTCAAAGTGGATCGAGTTACAATTTGCAAAGTCAGTGAGACCTTGGGATGGGCAGTTCCAGTGACACATTCCTGTGAAACTTCAGGGTGTAGCTTATCCTCCAAGGGGACCAATCAGAAACAAAGGGTGGAGCATGTTGCCCATTTTGGCAGTACAAATAAATGCATCCTTAAATAAATGACATTGGGGGGGGGAGGGGGAGAGGAAAGAACGAGTTTCTGATCTCGCATCCACTCATTTTTGACTAGCTCTAAATTAAGAAATGCTTCTCAAAAGAACTTCATTCACAAAATGTCCTCATTATTCCAAGAATTTTGCAACAATGGGTCCAATGAAGATGTAAAAGGTCTGATGTCAAGGCAACTTTAAACAGAAAACCCCAGTTGCATTTTAGTTTCAAATCAGAAGATTTAATCAGCCACAAGTCTTAGAATTGTAGAAGATGCAGTATCGAAGGAAAACATTTGGCCTACGTGTTAATGCCAAGCTTTTGGTAGAGTGCAAAAACAATATTTAAGGTATCAACAATTACACATGCACAGAAAGGAATTCCTCATACTCTAACTTTAACCAAACAGTCCCTTTCTGCATTTGAGTGTATAAAAATGCACCTAGGTAGAATTTCTAACTTACCAAAGTCCAAATGCATAGCCTTTATCAGGTTTTCTTAAAATGCAACAAGATAAAGACAAGTTATTGTAATATTGGTGTGTTCAGATAGCGGCACACCACCTTAATTGATGTTCCAGTTTGAATCTTAACCAATGAATTGGCAGTTGGTGTGATCCCAATGCCTTAAGGATAAATACCACTTCAAGGAGGTGGGCACCAATAATAGAAAACATGTCAAATTAAAAATGCTCATATACAGTATTCGGTCATGATTCAATTCTAGTCATCAATAAGGCAGAGAATGCCCTATGTCCACAGGTCACAGAAGGCTTCAAGGGAAACTCTGGAGACTGCATGATCTCATTCCACGATCACCCAGCACACGGAACAGTGGCAAGCAGGTAGAGAAACCTCTACTGTCATAAATGTGCACCCTGGCCGCGTGAATGGCAGTTTTCGCCAAGCGCAAGAGCAGACCCACTCAGAGATTTATAATGAGATCCAAGACAAACTTAAATGCAATAATTTTATTGCTCTGCAGACATAATCACATACATAGTGATTAATATAATGATTTTATATTAATCACTAAAACCAACTTTAGTGAGATGTTTCTTTAGTTCAAAACATAATAGACAGGCAACACTGCACATTAGTATTCAAATCTAGTTGCATTCAAATATTCTCACTCAACAATGCTAGAAAATGCTGAAAATACTCAGCAGGCCAGGCAGCATCTGTACATAGAACAGGGAGCCCCACCATCTCCCTCTCCAAAAATTGATTTATTGTAAATGTTGTTACTGTTGTATAACCTAACTATGCACTCCCACTCAGGTCTCTCAAACCTCGTCTCTTTTACGTCAAACCGACTACATACTGATCATGGGCATATTGATATCAAATGTTGTCTGGCACTAAGATTTAGCCTGGATGTTTATGGGAGCACAAAATGAATAAGGACATTTCCCTCCTTTCTTTTTTTCAGCTGCACGTCTAATTTGTTCCCTTATTTGCTTAATCTCCAGCCATCAATGCTGTAAGAATGTTTGCTACTTCTGATAAGAGTTTGTTCCCAAAATCCAGGTCTGTATTGTCATGTCTATGGACATGTTATTCTAACAGACTGGTTAAAAACATAGACACCTGAGAGAGACCATCAGCGGCAGGTCAGGGCCATAAAAGGAGCGGCGGCCTGGGAGCAGCATAGAGACATTTCACTTCATGGAGCAGCATGAGCTGCGATGGCAGCGAAGAGTGACGTCATCAAGATCCAGGTCAGTGATTGGAGCGTGAGCAGATACAGCAGGAGCGGCGAGAGACTGTGGAGGAATGTGATCGGGGCCCAGGGGCAGCACGGGCCAGCCCACACTGCGATACGTGTGCGCAGTAGGTCCGTGCAGCAGAGCAGTTCTTCATTCGTCTTGGGTAATCCTTGCCACTGGACCAAGACCTAGCGGTGTCAAGCCTGTGTGGTGGCTGGTGTGCAACGGCCATGTTAAAAAAAAAAATCCACGGACAGACATCTTCCATCCTTCAGGATGTAGGTCATGACCTGGAATTTTAGGTCCTTCATTGGAACACCTGTGAACTTATCCTTTTTTGGCATGGAAGCAAGTCATCCTCGGTTAGAGGGACTGCCTATGATGATGATGACGTACATAGAACAGATGAGTTAACATTTCAGTTTTGAACTTTCATTAAAAAAAAGTGCCCACACTCAAAATGTCAACTCATCTTCATTTCTAGTACTTTGTTTTATTTCAGATATCCAGCATCTGCAACTATTTGCTTATTGTAAAAATGCTCGAGTTGTTTTAAAATTATCTGCTGTGATCCAGGAGCATATCTATAAATACAAGAGTGTTAGATAAATATGTTACAACTGTAAATAAATTCTTTCAATGAAGACTTCTTTTAACCAGCCATTATAGTCCTAATCCACCATAATGTTTCTGCCACATGATGATGAATTGGTCAGAAATAGTTGATGGCCAAATGACAACAACTTGCATTATATAGCACCTTTAACGTAGTAAAATGTTCCAAGGTGCTTCACAGGGGCATTATCAATACAATTTTACATTGAAACACACAAGGAGACATTCGGTCAGGTAGCCAACAACTTGGTCAAAGATGTAGATTTTAAGGAGCATCTTAAAAGGAGGAGGAGGGGTAGAGAGTTTAGGGAGGGAATTCCAGAGCTTAGAATTGAGGCAGGTCTCGGCAGCTCAAGGCACGGCTGCCAATGGTGGAGCTAGGAAAATCGGAAGTGAGCAAGAGGCCAGAACCAGAGGAGCATAGAGATCTCAGAGGGTTTTAGGGCTGGAAGAGGTTAGAGAGATAGGGAGGGGCAAATTCATGGAGGGATTTGAAAACAAGGATGAGAATTTTTTTTTTTAAATAAATCGAGGCGTTGTTGAACCTTGAGCCAATGTAGGTCAGCGGGAACAGGGGTGATGGATGAAAAAGACGGTGTGAATTAGGGTATGGGCAGAGTTTTGGATGAGCTCAAGTTTACAGAGGGCCCAAGGCGGGAGACCGGCCAGGAGAACATTGGAATAGTCACGTTTAGAGGCAACAAAGGCATGGATGAGAGTTTCAGCAGATGAGTTGAGGCAGGGACAGAGATGGTCGGTGTTACGGTGGTGGAAACAGGCAGTCTTGGTGATGGAGACGAAACCAGATCGGAAGCTCAGCTCAGGGTCGAACAGGATGCCATGGTCTGGTTCAGCCTCAAGACAGTGGCCTGGGAGTGGCCTGGCTAGGGAATGGAAGTTGTGCCAGGGTCTAAAAAGCAATGGCTTCGCTCTTCCCAATATTTAAATGGAGAAAATTGCTGCTCATCCAATACTGGATGTCGGACAAGCAATATGGCAAATCAGAGGCAGTGGAGGGGTTGAGAGAGGTGGCGGCGAGATAGAGCTGGGTGCATTCAGTGTACATGTGGAACCTAACGTTGTGTTTTCGGATGATGTCGCCAAGAGGAAACATGTATCTGAGAAATAGGATGGGGGTCAAGGGCAGATCCTTGGGGGGTACTCCAGAGGTAACGGTGCATGAGCAGGAAAAGAAGCCATTACAGGTATTGATAGTGACTCTCCAGTAAGAAAGCTATGAAAAAAATATCAAGCTAGATATACAGTTGGGTCTGCTTTTACAAAGTTGTGATGTACTCAATAGACATGAGGCTTCTGGTCTAGTGGAAAGCCTCTGGTATTAGTGGAAATACAGAACTGGCTGGCAGGATGCAGGTAAAGAGTAATTTTAGATGGATTTGGATCAGTTTGGGACTGTTGCTTTTTACTATTTTTATTCATGATCTGGATTCAGGGGTTGGTGGCACAATTTGCAAATTTGCAGATGATACCAACATCTGTGTGAGTGCCAGAAATGTCGAAGAGGTTCGTCTGATTCAGGCAGATCTGAAAGTGTTGGGAGACTGGGCTCATGACTGGAAAATGATGTATAACTTAGATAAGTGCAGGGTTATGCATGTGGACAGGGCAAATGCTCAACATTCATACACCCTCCAGGGAAAGGCATTAAAGGTGGTGTGGAGAGAGAGAGAGAGAGAGAGAGAGAGAGAGAGAGAGAGAGAGAGAGAGAGAGAGAGAGAGAGAGAGAGAGAGAGATTTGGGCATTCTAGTGCATACATCCTTAAAAAGGTACACGAGCAATGCCGTGCAGTGATAGCTACAGCATATAGGGTGTTTGAGTGTATCAGTAGGACAACTGAGTATAAGACGAGGCGTTTTTATACAAGACGAGGCGTACTGTTTTGTCCTTGTACAAGACCTTAGTCAGGCCGCACTTGGAATACTGCGCCCAGTTTGGCTCTGGAAAGGATGCAGAAGAGGGCTACTAGACTAATTCCAAGTCTAAAGCATCTTGGTTATCAAGATAGGTTAAAAGAGTTGGGACTCTTTATCTTAGAGCAGTGTAGACTTGGGGGGATATGATTGAGGTTTATAAGATAATGAAAGGAATAGACAGTGATCCAGCTGACCGTTTATTTCAACTAAAGACGTTAGGTTAGGCAGGACCAGGGGGCACAAATTTAAGTTGTATAAAGCTAGATCTAGGTTAAATGTCAGAAGGTGGTTCTTTTCACAGAGAATAGACGACTCTGGAACAAGCTGCCTTCTCATGTAGTGGATGCAGATTCACTGAACTCCTTCAAGCAAAAGCTGGATTTGTTACTGGCTGCGGCAGAGATTAACTCTTACAGAAGGTACTGCAGGGAATTTAAAAGTCAGAGTGATCTCCTGGGCTAGCTTCAATCGCCTAGATGGGTTGGAGAGGAATTTCCCAGATTTTTTTTCCCCCAAACTGGCCTGTGTTTTTTGCCTCCCAGGAGATCACATGGTTTCGGGTGGAATGTGCAAGTTGTGATACACAAGGTATCGCAATTGTGGGGACAGGCTCGATGGACCAGATGGGTCTTTACCTTGCCGTCATTGTTCGTATATTCATATTAGGAAACTGCTCAAACACAATTTAGTCTTTCATCTGTATCCCTTAAGCGAGTTATTACCTTATAAAATACTGCGAATCACATTTACACATGCTCACTTCCATTAAGGGAACTCCTAATATATCCATCAATATTACTGCACTTACAATTTTTGAAAAGCAAAGCAAGTATGCACATTTTTTAAAACTTTTATATAAATCCGTTATTCTGATGTTAAAGCTAAATAAAATAGTACAAGTGAAGTTTATTGTACAATTATGTTTTCACTTTCATCGGTTTCCTGCATGGTCTCTCAAATCAATTTCCTTCTGCTTTTAATCCCTTCATTATCAACAGGGCTAAGGTTAAGGTAATTACTCCCCAATGTAAAATAAGTCAGTCAAACATTCATCTCCAACTACACCACAAACTCTAGTCCAATGTTTTTTGATCAAGGATAACAAAACCACAATCCAGGTACCTGTATAAGACAACCCACAAACCTCCTCTTCCCAATTTGGTGCGCAAATTGACTGAGCTCAGTTTAAAACCTGTGCCCATCTTTCCATATTACTTCAGAGCTCAAGTACAGACACAAGCCAGAATAGATTGTAAATACAGGTAAAAGCAAAGACTTCTTACTCCATCAAAACAAAGGTAGATATCAAATACATCCATAACTGCAACTGCAAGCCTGACAGACTGCTTTAAAAAGCTGCCATTTTAAAATGGCTATACTGTACACCCTAATTCACCATCCCAACCAAGATTTTCCTCTATGTGTAAAAACAATCACACTTGATATAGTGATCCAATTGGTGAAACAAAGGTTTCTATTGACAGCAGTACACAGGACTCCTCAGCAGTTTTGTCTTTTCTTGTTATCACATATGATCAGATGACCAAGAGAACAGGCAGATTTCAAATAATCTAAAATGGATGTTATTTCCTGCATAGAATACACAATAGGTTCCAGAGAGTTTAGTTCATGTGCTCTCATTCTGCAGAATATGCTGCATGCAACGGGATGATTGAGAAAAAACTAAATTTCAATTCACATTTCTGTATCCACTGACAGCATTTTATAAAGAATAAATGTATTTAACCATTACCTTGATAACCATTAGCTAAAGCAGTAAGGATGCAAGGGTGTATTTACAGGATACTTAACTACAATACAAAGCGTATTTTGTCCTTGTACAAGACCTTGATTAGTCCTCAGAATACTGCATCCACTATTGGTCTCCTCACATAGGTGGTGATATTGAGACTTCGGAAAAAAGTTCAGGGGAGGGCCACGAGATTCATTCCCAACCTAAAGCAGATTAATTACGCAGACGATATGGTAGTGTAGTGATTATGTTCACAGAATCGTAGACTCATAAAAACTTACAGCAGAGAAGGAGGCCATTCAGCCCATTGTGCCTATACTGGGTCTTTGAAAGAGCAGTTATACTTTGTCCTACACCCCCACTTTTGGTCCATAACCCTGCAAGTTCCTCCTCAAGTACCTGGCCAACTTGCTTTTAAAATTCTTTATGGAATCAGCTTCCACCACCTTTTCATGCAGAGCATTCCAGATCCTGACAAATCAATGAAAAAGTCTCCCTCATCTTTTGCCAATGATTTTAAATCTATGACCTTTGGTTATTGACCCACTGATCAGAGGGAAGAGTTTTTCTATCTACCCTTTCATCATCTTGAAAACCTCTATTAGGTCACCTGCTAACCTACTCCATTCGAACGAAAACAGTTCTAACTTTTCCAACCTCTCGTCATAACTGAAGTCCCACATCCCTGGCAACACCCTGGTAAATCTCCTCTGTACTCTTTCCTAAGGCCTTTACATCTTTCCTGAAATGTGGTGCCCAGAATTGTCCATAAGAACACAAGAAGATAAGAAACAGGAGCAGGAGTAGGCCATTTAGTATCATGACTGATCTTCTACCTCTACTCCACTTTCCTGCACTATCCCCATACCCCTTGATTCCCTTAATATCCAAAAATCTATCGATCTCTGTCTTGAATATACAAAGACTGAGCCTCAACAGCCCTCTGGGGTAGAGAATTCCAAAGATTCACCACCCTCTGAGTGAAGAAATTTCTCCTCATCTCAGTCCTAAATGGCCGACCCCTTATTCTGAAACTGTGACCCCGCTGGTTCAAGACTTCCCAGCCAGAGGAAACAGCCTCCCTGCATCTACCCAGTCAAGCCCTGTAAGAATTTTGAATGTTTCAATGAGATCACCTCTCATTCTTCTAAACTCGAAAGAATAAAGGCCTAGTCTACTCAATCTCGCCTCATTAGGATAATCCCCCCCACCCCAGGAATCAGTCTGGTAAACCTTAGTTTCACTCCCTCTATGGCAAGTACATCCTTCCTATGGCAAGACCAAAACTGTACACAATACTCCAGGTGTGGTCTCACCAGGGCCCTATATAATTACAGTAAGACATCTTTACTCATACTCAAATTCTCTTGTAATAAATGCCAACATACCATTTGCTTTAATTGCTTGCTGTAGCTGCATGTTAACTTTCAGTGATTCATGTACAAGGACACCCAGGTCCCTCTGAACGCCAACATTTCCCAATCTCTCACCATTTAAAAAATACTCTGCTTTTCTATTTTTCCTAACTTCACATTTCTCCACATTATATTCTATTTGCCGTGTTCTTGCCCACTTAGCCTGTCTATAATCCCCGTAAAGCCTCTTTGCATCCTTCTCACAACTTACATTTCCACCTAGCTATGTACCATCAGCAAACTTGGATATATTACATTTGGTCCCCTCATCCAAATCGTTAATATAGATTGTGAATAGCTGAGACCCAAGTACTGATCCTTGCGTTACCCCACTAGTCACAGTCTGCCAACCCGAAAATGACCCGTTTAGTCCTACTCACCGTTTTCTGTCTATTAACCAATCCTCAATCCATGCTAGTATATTACCCCCAAATCGCATGAGCCCTAATTTTGGTTAATAACCTCGTGTGGCAACTTATCGAATACCTTCTGAAAATCCAAATACACCACATCCACTGGTTTCCACTTATCTATTCTGCTAGTTACAACCTCAAAAAACTGTCAAACAAGATTTCCCTTTCGTAAATCCGTGTTAACTCTGCTCAATCCTATTATTCTTTTCCAAGTGCCCGGTTAACCCATCTTTAATACAGGTTGAACCTCTCTTATCCGGAACCCTCAGGACCTGGCCTATTCCGGATAAGGGATTTTTCCAGAAGAGGGATAGTCACATTAAATTGGAGCAAGGGAATAGCAGGGCTGGCTGGCTTGGGGCTGGGAGTGCGGCAGAGAGATCGGGGGGGGGGGGGGGGGGGGGGGAAGAGGGAAGGCGGTGGATCACGGGGTCAGGCCAGCGATTGCGGGAGTCGGCAGCGAAGAAGGACTTCAATTTGATCATATTGGAGTTCTGCGCATGTGCCACCCGGTGGCCGGGAATGGTTCCAGACGAGTGGTGGTTCCAGAAAGGGAGTCTCAACCTGTAACAGATTCTAGCATTTTCCCAACAATACTCCACACGAGGCCTAGCCAGTGATTTATAAAGTTCTAGCATGATCTCTTTGCTTTTATATTCTCAAGTAACCCATATACTTTTTTAACCACCTGATCAACTTGCCCTGCCACCTTTAAGGATTGGTGTATATAAACAAGATCTCTGCTCATCTTCACTGTTCAAAATCGTGCCATTTAAAGTTAGTCCTCCCAAAGTGCTTCTGCCCATTTAACCATCCTGAAGTCTACAATTATACTCACCACTATCTACTACATTGCCAAGTTTTGTATCATCAGCAAATTTTATAATGCTGCTCCCTATGCCAGAATCTAGCTTGTTCATAAAAATTGAAAAGAATAAAAGGACCAAAAACTGACCCTTTGGGAACACCACTGCAAACCACCTCCCAGTCTGAAAAACATCTGTCACTGAGCCAATTCTGTACCCATATCGCCACTTTCCCCTAATTCCATGGGCTTCCATCTTCTGAACAAGCCTCCAATGTGGCACTGTGTCAAATGCCTTCTGAAAGTGCATACATACAACCTTGATCAACCTTCTGTTACCTCATCAAAGAATTCAATCAAGTCAGACAGACTCGATTTGCTTTCAACAAATCAAAACAGGCTCTCCTTGATTAACCCATGCCTTTCAAAATTAAAGTTTATTTTGGTCCCTAATGGTTTCCAATAACTTCCCTACCACCGATGTTAGGCTGGTGGGCCTGTTGTTTCCTGGTTTAGCCCTCGCCCCTTTCTTGAATAAGGGTATAACATTAGCAACCCTCCAGTCCTCCAGCACCACTCCTGTATCCAGTGAGGATTGAAAGATTGTGACCAATGCCTCTGCTATATCTACCTTTGCTTCTTTCAGCATTCTAGATGCATTCCGTCCGGGCCGCGAGACGCATCAACTTTCAATAATGCTATTATGTCTTCTCTATCTATTACTATCCTGTCCATAACTTCCCTCTTCTCTTTTAATGTAACCTTCATATCATCCGATTCCTTTGTGAAGACAGATACAAAGTACCCATTTAATAGTTTTGCCATGTCCTCTGCCTCTATATGAAAATTCTCTTTGGGTCATTAATATGCCCACAGTTTTCCCTAGCTAACATTTTACACTTTATACATTTATAAAATGTTTTAGGATTCAATTTAATGTTGCCCTGATGATTTTTTCTCGTAATCTCTTTTTGCCTCTTGTATTAACTTTTTTTAATTCCCTCCTATACTTTCCATTATCTTCCTGGTTATTAACTAAATCTTGCTCCTTTATTCTATTTTATTTTAACTTTTATTTACTTTGTCATCCAGGGCACATTAGCTTTGGATGCTTTTCCTTTTCCCTTCGAAAGGAAGATGCCTAGTTTGTACCTGAACTGTTTTTTTCCTGAATGCCTTCCATTACTGTAATGCTTTACCCTGCAATCGCCGTTTCCAACCTACCAGTGCGAGGTCCATTTTTAAAATCACTGAAATTAGTTCTTTCCAGTTGAGCATTTTCTCATCTTTTTCCATCATTATTCTAAATCGAATTATGTTGTGGTCAATGATCCTTCTGAATTTGTCGTCAATGATCCTTCTGAATTTTTTTTGCGTGCGGTATCTTTAAATTCTTCGCGGCCACTGCACGGTATCTTAGAGAACAACTTGTGAGCAGCCTGTGCAGTACCTTCCCAAATGCTGCGTGGCCACACACATGCGCAGCTCAGACGGAACACTGGTTGTGGTCGCTGTTAGCTACATGATCTCCTGCTGTTATACACCCCGCTTCCCTGACTTCCATTTCCCAGAACCAGATCCAACATGGTTTCCTTCTTTGTTGGACTGGAGACATATTGATTGAGAAAGTTCTCCTGTACACATTAGAAATTCCTCTCCCTCCCTACCCTTAGCACAATGCTTTTCCCAGTCTATATTAGGGTAATTAAAGTCTCCTAATATTATTACTCTATTTTTGTTACATGCCTTTGAAATTGCTCATCTATCTCCTTCTCACTGTTTGGAGCCCTATTAAAAAAAAACTTCCAACAATGTAACAGATTCCCCTCTGTTCCCTAACTCAAGCCAAATAGATCCAGCCCTAGAACTATGTAGTATATCCTTTCTATTTATAACTATCATCCTTAATCAATACTGCCACACATCCTCCTCTTTTTCCTTCTGCATCATTCTTGAATACTTGTAACCAGGAATATTAAGAACTCATTCCTGACCTTGTTTGAGGCATGTTGCTTAATGCAACCGCGTCATCATCCTATACGGCAATTTGTGCCTGCATCTCACCAACCTTATTAGTTATACTACGGTCATTGAAATCTTCTCCTCTTCTTCTTGGTCAGTCCCTCGGAGTAGAGGATGACTTGCTTCCACACTAAAAAGGAGTTCTCAGGTGACAGATGGGGCAGACAGTGGTTAAAGGGACATTGGTTGAAAGGACAGGTAGGTGGAGTGCTTGGGTTGTCTGTCGTGCGCTCCTTCCGCTTGCCCCTGGTGAAGAGACTCGAGGTGTTCGGCGCCTTCCCGGATGCTTCTCCTCCACTTTGGGCAATCTTGGGCCAAGGATTCCCAGGTATCGGTGGGGATGTTGCACTTTTTCCAGGAGGCTTTCAGGGTGTCTTTAAAGCAATTCCTCAGCCCACCTGGGGCTCGCTTGCCGTGTCGGAGCTCAGAGTAGAGCGCTTGTTTACACAGTTCAATACCTCCGTAGTCACTTTTGCTATTTTCCTCAATCTGATTCCTGCAATTTTTGGGATATTTCTAATTTTACCACTGTTTATATACTCTCCTCCGATCTCATTACTGCTCCTTTCTGGTTCCCCTCCTCCTGCCAAATTAGTTTAAATACTCTCAACAGTACTAGTTAACTTCTCAGTGAGAACATTGGTCCCGGCTCTGTTCAGGTGCAACCCTTCCATCTTGTAGTGTCCCTTCCCCCAGGACCCCAATGCCCCAAGAATCTGAAACCCTCCCTCCTGCACCACACCTCCAGTCATGCATTTATTTGCACTATCTTCCTGTTTCTATATATATTCACAAGCACATGGGACTGGGAGTAATGTGGAAATTACTACCTTTGAGGTAGTAATCTGCAGCATAACTAATGACCTCAAGTTTACATAGGGTAGAATGTGGGAGGCCAGCCAGGAGTGCGTTGGAGTAGTTAAGTCTAGAGGTAACAAAGGAAGGGATGAGGGTTTCAACAGCAGATGAGCTGAGGAAGGAGTGGACAATGTTAGAGGTGGAAATAGGCGGTTTAAGTTATTCCGCAGATATATGGCCGGAAGCTCATTTCAGGGTCAAATATGATGCCTAGGTAGCGGACAGTCTGGTTTAGCCTCAGATAGATATTAGGGAGAGGGATGGAGTCAGGGAATGGATTTTGTGGCGGGGACCAAAGCCATTGGCTTCAGTCTTCCCAATATTTAATTGGAGAAAATTTCTGCTTGCCCAGTACTGGATGTCGGACAAGCAGTATGACAATTTTAGAATCCATGGAGAGGTCGAGAGAAGTGGTGGGGAGGTAGAGCTGGGTGTTGTTAGCGTACATGTGGAAAGTGACTCCGTATTTTCAGATGATAGCGCCAAGGGGCAGCATATAGATGAGAAATAGGAGGGGGTCAAGGTTAGATCCTTGGGAGACACCAGAGGCAACGCTGCGGGAGTGGGAAAAGAAGCCACTGTTTCTGGCTACGATTAGATAGATAAGAATTAAACCAGACGAGTGCAGTCTCACCCAGCTGGACAATGGTGGAGGCGTTGGAGGTGGATAGAGTGGTCAATTGTGTCAAAGGCTGCAGAGACAGGTCGAGGACAAGGGAGGTATAGTTGACCTTTGTCACAGACACAAAGGATGTCATTTGTGACTTTGATGAGAGCCGTTTGGTACTGTGACAGGGGCGGAAACCAAATTGAAGAGATTCAAACGTGGAGTTGCGGGAAAGATGGGCACGGATTTGGGAGGCAACAACACATTCAAGGACTGGAGAGGAAAGGGAGTTTTGGGATGGGGCAGTAGCTAGCAAGCACAGTGGGGTCAAGGGTTGTTTTTTTGAGGAGAGGGGTGATGACCGCAGATTTGAAGGAGAGGGGGACAATACCTGAGGAGAGAGAACAGTTAACAATGTTGGCTAACATGGGAGCCAGAAAAGGAAGTTGGGTGGTTAGCAGTTTAGTGGGAATAGTGACAAGGGAGCATGGAGCAGGTCTCATGGACAAGATGAGCATGGAGAGGTCAAGAGGAGAGATCAGAGAGAAACTAGAGAAAGATGCGAGTTTAGGGCTAGGGCAGGGGGAACCTCAGAGGAAGTTTGGCCCTGTGGGATAGGTGAAGGAAGGGAACTTGCAGAGGTAGCTGATCGGATGGTCTCAATCTTGAGACAAGGAAGTCCATGAGCTCCTCACACTTGTTGTTGGAGGTGTGTGTGGTGAAGAGGGGTTTAAGAAGATGGTTAGCAGTAGAGAATAGTAGCCGAAGTTTATCTTTGCATTCCAGAATGATCCTGGAATTACACAAAATAATAAAACCGGACGGACCACTCAGCTGCAACCTAGGCATCAGCAACGACAAAAGCACCCAGCCCAGTCAACCTTGCAAAGTCCTCCGCGCTACTATCTGGAGACTGGTGTCAAAATTGGAAGAGCTGTCCCATAGACTCGTCAAGCAACGGCCAGACTGTCATACTCACAGAATCATAACCACCAGCCAACATCACAGACTGCTCCATCACCATCATTGGGTATGTCCTATCCAGAGGCGGGGGGCAGTGATATACAGTCAGGTAGGAGTGGCCTTGGGAGTTTGAAACATTGACTCCTGGCCCCATGACATGAAGTTATAGAAACATAGAAAATAGGTGCAGGAGCAGGCCAATCGGCCCTTCGTGCCTGCACCGCCATTCAATATGATCATGGCTGATCATGCAACCTCAGTACCCCACCTCTGTCTTCTCTCCATACCTCCTGATCCCTTTAGCCGTAAGGGTCACATGTAAATCCCTTTTGAATATGTCCAACGAACTGGATTCAACAACTTTCTGTGGCAGAGAATTCCACAGGTTCACAACCCTCTGGGTGAAAAAATTTCTCCTCATCTCGATCCTAATTGGCTCACCCCTTATCTTTAGACTGTGACCCCTGGACTTCCCCAACATCGGGAACATTCTACCTGCATCTAACCTGTCCGGTCCTATCAGAATTTTATAAGTTTCTATGAGATCCCCTCTCATTTTTCTAAATTCCAGTGAGTACAAGCATAGCTGATCCAATCTATCCTCATGTCAGTCCTGCCATCCCAGGAATCAGTCTGGTGAACCTTCACTGCACTCCCTCAATAGCAAGAATGTCCTTCCTCAGATTAGGAGAGCAAAACTGCACACAATACTCAAGGTGTGGTCTCACCAAGGCCCTGTACAACTGCAGTAAGACCTCCCTGTTCCTATACTCAAATCCCCTCGCTATTAAGGCCAACGTACCATTTGCCTTCACCGCCTGCTGTACCTGCATGCCAACTTTCAATGACTGATGGACCATGACACCCAGGTCTCGTTGCACCTCCCCTTTTACTAATCTGTCACCATTCAGATAATAATCTTCCTTTCTGTTTTTGCCATAAAAGTGGATAACCTCACATTTATCCACATTATACTGCATTTGCCATGCATTTGCCCATTCACCTAACCTGTCCAAGTCGCCCTGCAACCTCTTAGCATCCTCCTCACAGCTCGCACTGCCACCCAGCTTAGTATCATCTGCAAACTTGGATATTATCTTCAATTCCTTCGTCTAAATCATTAATGTATATTGTAAATAGCTGGGGTCCCAGCACTGAACCCTGCGGCACCCCACTAGTCACTGCCTGCCATTCTGAAAAGGAACGGTTTATTCTCACTCTTTGCTTCCTGTCTGCCAACCAGTTCTCTAGCCATGTCAATACATTACCCCCAATATCATATGCCTTAATTTTGCACACTAATCTCTTGTATGGGACCTTGTCAAAAGCCTTTTGAAAGTCCAAATATACCACATCCACTGGTTCTCCCTTATCCACTCGACTAGTTACATCCTCAAAAAACTCGAAGATTTGTCAAGCATGATTTCCCTTTCATAAATCCATGCGGACTTGGACCGATCCTGTCACTGCTTTCCAGATGCGCTGCTATTACATCTTTAATAATTGATTCCAGCATTTTCCCCACCACCAATGTCAGGCTGACCGGTCTACAATTCCCTGTTTTCTCTCTCCCCCCGCCTTTTTTTAAAAAATGGGGTTACATTAGATACCCTCCAATCCATAAGAACTGATCCAGAGTCAATAGACTGTTGGAAAATGATCACCAATGCATCCACTATTTCTAGGGCCACTTCCTTAAATACTCTGGGATGCAGACTATCAGGCCCTGGGATTTATCGGCCTTCAGTTCCTTCAATTTCCCCAACACCATTTCCTGACGGATAAGGATTTCCCTCAGTTCCCCCTTCTTGCTGGACCCTTGGTCCCCTAGTATTTTCAGAGGTTATTCGTGTCTTCCTTAGTGAAGACAGAACCAAAGTATTTGTTCAATTTGTCTGCCATTTCTTTGTTCCCCATTATAAATTCACCTGATTTTGACTGCAAGGGACCTACATTAGTCTTCACTAATCTTTTTCTCTTCACATATCTATAGAAGCTTTCGCAGTCAGTTTTTAATGTTCCCTGCAAGCTTACTCTCATACTCTATTTTCCCCCCCGAATTAAACCCTTTGTCCTCCTCTGCTGAATTCTAAATTTATCCCAGTCCTCAGGTTTGCTGCTTTTTCTGGCCAATTTATATGCCTCTTCCTTGGATTTAACACTATCCCTAATTTCCCTTGTTAGCCACAGTTGAGCCACCTTCCTTTTTTATTCTTACGTCACACAAGGATGTACAATTGTTCTAGTTCATCCATGTGATTTTTAAATATCTGCCATTGCTTATCCACCGTCAACCCTTGAGGTATCATTCTCCAGTCTATCCTAGCCAATTCAAGTCTCATACCATCGAAGTTTCCTTTCTTTAAGTTCAGGACCCTAGTCTCTGAATTAATTGCGTCACTCTCCATCTTAAATGAAGAATTCTACCATATTATGGTCACTCTTCCCCAAGGGGCCCCACATGACCAGATTGCTAATTAATCCTCTCTCGTTACACAAGACCCAGTCTAGGATGGCCTGCTTTCTAGTTGGTTCCTCGATGTATTGGTCTAGAAAACCATCCCTTATACAGTCCAGGAAATCCTCCTCCACAGTATTGCTACCAGTCTCATGACTTCAGGTCAAACATGGACAAGGAAACCTCCTGCTGATTACCACCCATCGCTTTCCCTTAACTAATGAATCAGTATGTAACGGAACCAACCAGGGGGCAGGCTATCTAAGATCTGGTCCTGTGTAATGAAACAGGATCAATAAACAATCTCATCGTAAAGGATCTCCTTGGAATGAGTGATCATAGCATGGTTGAATTTCAAATTCGGATGGAGGGCGAGAAAGTTGGATCCCAAACTAGCATACTAAGCTTAAATAAAGGAGACTACAAAGGTATGAGGGCAGAGTTGGCTAAAGTGGACTGGGAAAATAGATTCAAATATAGGATGATTGATGAACAGTGGCATACACTTATCAGATATTTTATCATTCTCAAGAAAAATATATTCCAGTGAGGAGGAAAGGATGTAAGAGAGATAGCCAGCCGTGGCTAACTAAAGAAATAAAGGATGGTACCCAATTAAAAACAAAGGCTGGGAACTCATCCAGGGGTATTCAACATTTAGGAAGGATCGACAGAAAGGAAAAAGGAGGCGGGGTGGCATTGCTGGTTAAAGAGGAAACTACTGCAATAGTAAGAAAGGACATTAGTTTGGATGATGTGGAATCGGTATGGGTGGAGCTACGGAATACCAAAGGGCAGAAAACGCTAGTGGGAGTTGCGTACAGACCAAACAGTAGTAGTGAGGTTGGGGACAGCATCAAACAAGAAATTAGGGATGCATGCAATGAAGGTACAGCAGTTATCATGGGTGACTTTAATCGACATATTGGGCCCCAAGTTTCCACACGATAAAAAACAGGCGCCCCTCCGAGCTGGGCGCCTAAAAAAAATGCGCTATTCTCGAGCGCCCTGCAGCTCCTTGTCTGCCTGGCGCGGCGCCCGGGGGGCGGTGCCTACACTCGCGCCGATTTTGTAAGTGGGAGGGGGCGGGTACCATTTAAATTAGTTTTTTTCCTGCCGGCAACGTTGCGCGTGCGCGTTGGAGCGTTCGCGCAGTGTGAAGGAAATATTGGCACTCGGCCATTTTTGTAGTTCTTTGTAGCTGTTTAATTTTTGAACATTTTTTAATAAAAGCACATTGCCCTTCCATGATCAGCACTGAGGCTTCTTGCAGCAGTGAGAAGGTGCAGGAAGCCTCAGAAAGTTGAGGCAGCCATTTCCCTCCCCACCCCCGCCCGCCGTCGGGAACAAACGGAACGGCTCCCCCCCCCCCCCCGGGAACGAACGGAACGGAACCCCCCCCGCTGCGGGAACGAACGGAATGGCTCCCCCCCCCCCCGTCGAGAACGAACGGAATGGCTCCCCCCCCGCCTCGGGAATGAACGGAACGCTCCCCCCCACCCCCCATCCCCCAAGCGGGAACGAACGGAACGGCTCTCCCCCCCCCCACCCCGCCTCCGGAACGAACGATGGCTGAAGCACTTTCACACAGGTAGGAAAATGGTTTATTTAATCTTTTCTTTGCTTATAAATGTTTATTCAGATTGGATTTATTTGTATAATATTTGCAGAAGTATAAATAAGGATTTATTATAGAATTTAATGACTTCCCTTCCCCCTCCCCCCCACCTCGTTCTGGACGCCTAATTTGTAACCTGCGCCTGATTTTTTAATGTGTAGAACAGGTTTTTTCAGTTCTACAAAAATCTTCACTTGCTCCATTCTAACTTAGTTTGGAGTACGTTTTCACTGTGGAAACTTTCAAATCAGGCGTCAGTGGCCGGACACGCCCCCTTTTGAAGAAAAAATTCTGTTCCAAAGTGGAACTGTTCTACCTGCCTAGAACTGCAGAAAAAAATGTGGAGAATTGCGATTTCTAAGATAGTCCGTTCTCCACCAGTTGCTCCTAAAAATCAGGCACAAATCATGTGGAAACTTGGGCCCATTGATTGGGCTAATCAAACTGGTAGCAATACGGTGGAGGAGGATTTCCTGGAGTGTATTAGGGATGGTTTTCTAGACCAATATGTCAAGGAACCAACTAGGGAGCTGGCCATCCTAGACTGGGTGATGTGTAATGAGAAAGGACTAATTAGCAATCTTGTTGTGCGAGGCCCCTTGGGGAAGAGTGACCATAACATGGTAGAATTCTTTATTAAGATGGAGAGTGACACAGTTAATTCAGAAACTAGGATCCTGAACTTAAGGAAAGGTAACTTCGATGGTTTGAGGCGTGAATTGGCTAGAATAAACTGGCAAATGTTACTTAAAGGGTTGACAGTGGATAGGCAATGGCAGACATTTAAAGATCACATGGATGAACTTCAACAATTGTACATCCCGTTCTGTAGTAAAAATAAAATGGGGAAGGTGGCTCAACCATGGCTAACAAGGGAAATTAAGGATAGTGTTAAATCCAAGGAAGACGCATATAAATTGGCCAGAAAAAGCAGCAAACCTGAGGACTGGGAGAAATTTAGAATTCAGCAGAGGAGGACAAAGGGTTTAATTAACAGGGGGAAAATAGAGTATGAGAAGCTTGCTGGGAACATAAAAACTGACTGCAGAAATTTCTATAGATATGTGAAGAGAAAAAGATTAGTGAAGACAACGTAGGTCCCTTGCGGTCAGATTCAGGTGAATTTATGATGGGGAACAAAGAAATGGCAGACCAATTGAACAAATACTTTGGTTCTGTCTTCACAAAGGAAGACGCAAATAACCTTCCGGAAGTACTAAGAGACCGAGGGTCTAGTGAGGAGGAGGAACTGAAGGAAATCCTTATTAGTCAGGAAATTGTGTTCGGGAAATTGATGGGATTGAAGGCCGATAAATCCCCGGGGCCTGAAAGTCTCCATCCCAGAGCCCTAGAAATAGTGGATGCATTGGTGATCATTTTCCAACAGTCTATCGACTCTGGATCAGTTCTTATGGACTGGAGGGTAGCGAATGTAACACCATTTCTTAAAAAAGGGAGGCAGAGAGAAAGCGGGTAATTATAAACCGGTTAGCCTGACATCAGTAGTGGGGAAAATGTTGGAATCAATTATTAAGGATGAAATAGCAGCGCATTTGGAAAGCAGTGACAGGATCGGTCCAAGTCAGCATGGATTTATGAAGGGGAAATCATGCTTGACAAATCTTCTCGAATTTTTTTGAGGATGTAACTAGTAGAGTGGACAAGGGAGAACCAGTGGATGTGGTGTATTTGGACTTTCAAAAGGCTTTTGACAAGGTCCCACACAAGAGATTGGTGTGCAAAATCAAAGCACATGGTATTGGGGGTAATATACTGACGTGGATAGAGAACGAGTTGGCAGACAGGAAGCAGAGTCGGAATTAACGGGTCCTTTTCAGAATTGCAGGCAGTGACAAGTGGCGTGCCGCAGGGCTCAGTGCTGGGACCCTAGCTATTTACAATATACATCAATGATTTAGATGAAGGAATTGAGTGTGATATCTCCAAGTTTGCAGATGACACTAAACGGGGTGGTGGTATGAGCTGTGAGGGGGATGCCAAGAGGCTGAAGGGTGACTTGGACAGGTTAGGTGAGTGGGAAAATGCATGGCAGATGCAGTATAATGTGGATAAATGTGAGGTTATGCACTTTGGGGACAAAAACGCAAAGACAGATTATTTGAATGATGGCAGATTCGGAAAAGGGGAGGTGAAACGAGACCTGGGCGTCATGGTTCATCAGTCATTGAAAGTTGGCATACAGGTGCAGCAGGTGGTGAAGGCGGCAAATGGTACGTTGGCCTTCATAGTTTGAGGATTTGAGTATAGGAGCACGGAGGTCTTACTGTAGTTGTACAGGGCCTTGGTGAGGCCTCATCTGGAATATTGTGTTCGGTTTTGGTCTCCTAATCTGAGGAAGGACGTTCTTGCTATTGAGGGAGTTCACCAGATTGATTCCCAGGATGGTTGGACTGACATATGAGGAGAGACTGGATCAACTGGCCCTTTTATACATTGCAGTTTAGAAGGATGAGGGGATCTCATAAAAACATATAAGATTCTGACGGGACGGGGCAGGTTAGATGCGGGTAGAAGGTTCCCGATGTTGGGGAAGTCCAGTACCAGGGGACAAAGTCTCAGGATAAGGGGTAGGCCATTTAGGGCTGAGATGAAGAGAAACATCTTCACTCAGAGTTGTTAACCTGTGGAATTCCCTGCCGTATAGAGTTGTTAATGCCAGTTCATTGGATATATTCAAGGAGGGAGTTAGATGTGGCCCTTACGGCTAAGGGGATCAAGGGATATGGAGAGAAAGCAGGAAAGGGGTACTGAGGTGAATGATCAGCCATGATCTTATTGAATGGTGGTGCAGGCTCGAAGGGCCAAACGGCCTACTCCTGCACCTATTTTCTATGTTTCTATACAAAGTGGCCAAAACTAGTGGGAGGACAGAAGATTCCAAAGCTTTTAAAAGCCAGCAAAGAATAACTTAAAAAATGATTAAGAAATGGAAAATAGAAAGTAAACTAGCACAAAATATAAAAACAGATAGCAAGTTTCTATAGGTGTATAAAAAGGGGAAAAAAAGTGGCTAAAGTAAATGTTGGTACCTTAGAGGACGAGACCAGGGAATTAGTGATGGGGAACATGGAGATGGCAGCAACTCGGAAGAAATATTTTGTATCAGTCTTTACAGTAGAGGACACTAAAAATATACCAACAGTGGATAGATAGTCAAGGAGCTATACGAGGAGGGGGGAGGAACTTAACACAATTACAATCACGAAGGAGGTGGTATTCAGTAAGATAATGGGACTAAAGGCAGATAAATCCCCTGGACCTGATGGCTTGCATCCTCGGGTTTTGAGAAGCAGCGGCAGGGATTGTGGATGTATTGGTTGTAATTTACCAAAATTCCCTGGATTCTGGGGAGGTCCCAGCAGATTGGAAAACTGCAAATGTAACACCTCTTTCAAAAATTGAGGCAGACAAAAAGCAGGACACAATGGGCCCAAGTTTCGGCCTCAGTTGCTCCTGATTTTTTGGAGCAACTGGTGTAGAACGGAGTATCTTAGAAATTCAAATTCTCGGCATTTAGTTTGCTCCAGTTCTAGTCAGTTAGAACAGTTTCACTTTGGAACAGAATTTTTTTTCAAAAGGGGGCGTGTCCGGCCACTTACGCCTATTTCAAAACTTACTCCAAACTAACTTAGAATGCAGTAAGTGAAAAAACCTTGTCTACACTTTAGAAAATCAGGCGTAGGTTAAAAATCAGGCGTGGGGGGGGGGGGGGTGGTTTAAAGGGAAGTTTACAAACATTAAACACTTCAGTTTTACAAATAAAGAGCCATCATCAATAATAAATGATAAAAACATCAATAAATCAACCAATAAATCAATCAAAAAAAATTAAGAACTAATTTTTTTTTTAAATCAATAAATAAAACATTTTCTACTTACCGACTGCAGCACCGGGAGCCCTCCAACAGCATGCTGGGATGCCCCCCCCCCCCACAGTGTGTTTCTGACAGGGGGGGGAAAGGAGAGAAAGGAGAGAGAGATGGGGGGGGGGGGGGGGAAAGGAGAGAAAGGAGCGGGAAAAAGGAGAGAGAGAGAGAGAGATGGGGGTGGGGGAGAAAGGAGAGAGAGAGAGAGATGGAGACAGGAGAGGGG